>NC_074703.1:930148-1009876 GCF_029448725.1 Salvelinus fontinalis | reverse complement strand
CACTGGACACAGAATGGATCAGGTGGGGTCTTTGGGGGGGGGGGGGGGTGTATAGGATAACACCGGACACAGAATGGATCAGGTGGGGTCTTTGGAGGGGGGGGGAGGGTGTATAGGATAACACTGGACACAGATTGGATCAGGTGGGGTCTTTGGGGGGGGGGGGGGGTGTATAGGACAACACTGGACACAGATTGGGATCAGGTGGGGTCTTTGGAGGGGGGGTGGGGGGGTGTATAGGATAACACAGATTGGATCAGGTGGGGTCTTTGGAGGGGGGGTGGGGGTGTGTATAGGATAACACAGATTGGATCAGGTGGGGTCTTTGGAGGGGGGGTGGGGGGGTGTATAGGATAACACAGATTGGATCAGGTGGGGTCTTTGGGGGGGGGGGGTGTATAGGATAACACTGATTGGATCAGGTGGGGTCTTTGGAGGGGGGGTGGGGGGGGTGTATAGGATAACACAGATTGGATCAGGTGGGGTCTTTGGAGGGGGGGTGGGGGGGGTGTATAGGATAACACAGATTGGATCAGGTGGGGTCTTTGGGGGGTGGGGGGGTGTATAGGATAACACAGATTGGATCAGGTGTGGTCTTTGGGGGGGGGGGGTGTATAGGATAACACAGATTGGATCAGGTGTGGTCTTTGGGGGGGGGGGTGTATAGGATAACACTGGACACCGATTGGATCAGGTGGGGTCTTTGGAGGGGGCGGGGGGGGGGGTGTATAGGATAACACAGATTGGATCAGGTGGGGTCTTTGGGGGGTGGGGGGGTGTATAGGATAACACAGATTGGATCAGGTGGGGTCTTTGGGGGGGTGGGGGGGGTGTATAGGATAACACAGATTGGATCAGGTGGGGTCTTTGGAGGGGGTGGGGGGGTGGGGGGGTGTAGGATAACACAGATTGGATCAGGTGGGGTCTTTGGGGGGTGGGGGGGTGTATAGGATAACACAGATTGGATCAGGTGGGGTCTTTGGGGGGGGGGGGTGTATAGGATAACACAGATTGGATCAGGTGGGGTCTTTGGAGGGAGGGGGGGGGGGGGGGGTGTATAGGATAACACAGATTGGATCAGGTGGGGTCTTTGGAGGGGGGGTGGGGGGGTGTAGGATAACACAGATTGGATCAGGTGGGGTCTTTGGGGGGGGGGGTGTATAGGATAACACAGATTGGATCAGGTGGGGTCTTTGGAGGGGGGGGGGTGTATAGGATAACACAGATTGGATCAGGTGGGGTCTTTGGAGGGGGGGGGGGGTGTATAGGATAACACAGATTGGATCACGTGAGGTCTTTGGAGGGGGGGTGGGGGGGTGTATAGGATAACACAGATTGGATCAGGTGGGGTCTTTGGAGGGGGGGGGTGTATAGGATAACACAGATTGGATCAGGTGGGGTCTTTGGGGGGGGGGGGTGTATAGGATAACACAGATTGGATCAGGTGGGGTCTTTGGAGGGGGGGGGGGTGTATAGGATAACACAGATTGGATCAGGTGGGGTCTTTGGGGGGGGGTGTATAGGATAACACCGGACACAGGTTGGATCAAGTGGGGTCTTTGGGGGGGGGGGGGGTGTATAGGATAACACAGATTGGATCAGGTGGGGTCTTGACGTACAGACGAAATAGAACCGACCAAAATAACCCCCGTCTGTGACTAGATTCTGATCTAGAGTATTTCAAATATGAATAAGATGTTTATAATAACCAAATGTTGAATATAATCATTATTGTGTAAATCTTCTGGTTTACTGGTAAAGAGAATAATATTATATTTATGTATATATCTTCTTTTAAGGTTATGGTAATATGCCAAAATAGTAACTTCATATAAATGACATTGGTCAAATGAATTTCAGATACAGTCGTTTACAGTGTAAAGGTGGTTTCTTTCATAAGGTGCATCAGATAATATTGACTGTGAGTAACAAAACATTAGATGAGAAACAGTGACATACACTCTGAATTACCTAAAATCCCATATTGGTCATTCACAGTCAGGCCAAACCAAGCTGTACAGGTCGTATTGGTCTTTCACAGTCAGGACAAACCAAGCTGTACAGGTCGTATTGGTCTTTCACAGTCAGGACAAACCAAGCTGTACAGGTCGTATTGGTCTTTCACAGACAGGACAAACCAAGCTGTACAGGTCATATTGGTCTTTCACAGACAGGACAAACCAAGCTGTACAGGTCATATTGGTCTTTCACAGACAGGACAAACCAAGCTGTACAGGTCATATTGGTCTTTCACAGACAGGACAAACTAAGCTGTACAGGTCGTATTGGTCTTTCACAGTCAGGACAAACCAAGCTGTACAGGTCATATTGGTCTTTCACAGTCAGGACAAACCAAGCTGTACAGGTCGTATTGGTCTTTCACAGTCAGGACAAACCAAGCTGTACAGGTCGTATTGGTCTTTCACAGTCAGGACAAACCAAGCTGTACAGGTCGTATTGGTCTTTCACAGTCAGGACAAACCAAGCTGTACAGGTCGTATTGGTCTTTCACAGTCAGGACAAACCAAGCTGTATAGTTCATATTGGTCTTTCACAGTCAGGACAAACCAAGCTGTACAGGTCGTATTGGTCTTTCACAGTCAGGACAAACCAAGCTGTACAGGTCATATTGGTCTTTCACAGTCAGGACAAACCAAGCTGTACAGGTCGTATTGGTCTTTCACAGTCAGGACAAACCAAGCTGTACAGGTCGTATTGGTCTTTCACAGTCAGGACAAACCAAGCTGTACAGGTCGTATTGGTCTTTCACAGTCAGGACAAACCAAGCTGTACAGGTCGTATTGGTCTTTCACAGACAGGACAAACCAAGCTGTACAGTTCATATTGGTCTTTCACAGTCAGGACAAACCAAGCTGTACAGTTCATATTGGTCTTTCACAGTCAGGACAAACCAAGCTGTACAGTTCATATTGGTCATTCACAGTCAGGACAAACCAAGCTGTACAGTTCATATTGGTCTTTCACAGTCAGGACAAACCAAGCTGTACAGTTCATATTGGTCATTCACAGTCAGGACAAACCAAGCTGTACAGTTCATATTGGTCTTTCACAGTCAGGCCAAACCAAGCTGTACAGTTCATATTGGTCTTTCACAGTCAGGCCAAACCAAGCTGTACAGTTCGTATTGGTCTTTCACAGTCAGGACAAACCAAGCTGTACAGTTCATATTGGTCTTTCACAGTCAGGACAAACTAAGCTGTACAGGGCATATTGGTCTTTCACAGTCAGACCAAACCAAGCTGTACAGTTCATATTGGTCTTTCACAGTCAGGACAAACCAAGCTGTACAGTTCATATTGGTCTTTCACAGTCAGGCCAAACCAAGCTGTACAGTTCATATTGGTATTTCACAGTCAGGCCAAACCAAGCTATACAGTTCATATTGATCTTTCACAGTCAGGCCAAACCAAGCCGTACAGTTCATATTGGTCTTTCACAGTCAGGACAAACCAAGCTGTACAGGTCGTATTGGTCTTTCACAGTCAGGACAAACCAAGCTGTACAGGTCGTATTGGTCTTTCACAGACAGGACAAACCAAGCTGTACAGGTCGTATTGGTCTTTCACAGTCAGGACAAACCAAGCTGTACAGGTCGTATTGGTCTTTCACAGTCAGGACAAACCAAGCTGTACAGGTCGTATTGGTCTTTCACAGACAGGACAAACCAAGCTGTACAGGTCGTATTGGTCTTTCACAGACAGGACAAACCAAGCTGTACAGGTCGTATTGGTCTTTCACAGTCAGGACAAACCAAGCTGTACAGGTCGTATTGGTCTTTCACAGACAGGACAAACCAAGCTGTACAGGTCGTATTGGTCTTTCACAGTCAGGACAAACCAAGCTGTACAGGTCGTATTGGTCTTTCACAGTCAGGACAAACCAAGCTGTACAGGTCGTATTGGTCTTTCACAGACAGGACAAACCAAGCTGTACAGGTCGTATTGGTCTTTCACAGACAGGACAAACCAAGCTGTACA
Organism: Salvelinus fontinalis; assembly: GCF_029448725.1. Classification (NCBI taxonomy): domain Eukaryota; kingdom Metazoa; phylum Chordata; class Actinopteri; order Salmoniformes; family Salmonidae; genus Salvelinus; species Salvelinus fontinalis. The sequence continues at coordinate 1,005,878 of NC_074703.1, read as the reverse complement.
GTTCGTATTGGTCTTTCACAGTCAGGACAAACCAAGCTGTACAGGTCGTATTGGTCTTTCACAGTCAGGACAAACCAAGCTGTACAGGTCGTATTGGTCTTTCACAGACAGGACAAACCAAGCTGTACAGGTCGTATTGGTCTTTCACAGACAGGACAAACCAAGCTGTACAGGTCGTATTGGTCTTTCACAGACAGGACAAACCAAGCTGTACAGGTCGTATTGGTCTTTCACAGACAGGACAAACCAAGCTGTACAGGTCGTATTGGTCTTTCACAGTCAGGACAAACCAAGCTGTACAGGTCGTATTGGTCTTTCACAGACAGGACAAACCAAGCTGTACAGTTCGTATTGGTCTTTCACAGACAGGACAAACCAAGCTGTACAGGTCGTATTGGTCTTTCACAGACAGGACAAACCAAGCTGTACAGGTCGTATTGGTCTTTCACAGACAGGACAAACCAAGCTGTACAGGTCGTATTGGTCTTTCACAGTCAGGACAAACCAAGCTGTACAGGTCGTATTGGTCTTTCACAGTCAGGACAAACCAAGCTGTACAGGTCGTATTGGTCTTTCACAGACAGGACAAACCAAGCTGTACAGTTCGTATTGGTCTTTCACAGACAGGACAAACCAAGCTGTACAGGTCGTATTGGTCTTTCACAGACAGGACAAACCAAGCTGTACAGGTCGTATTGGTCTTTCACAGACAGGACAAACCAAGCTGTACAGGTCGTATTGGTCTTTCACAGTCAGGACAAACCAAGCTGTACAGGTCGTATTGGTCTTTCACAGTCAGGACAAACCAAGCTGTACAGGTCGTATTGGTCTTTCACAGACAGGACAAACCAAGCTGTACAGGTCGTATTGGTCTTTCACAGTCAGGACAAACCAAGCTGTACAGGTCGTATTGGTCTTTCACAGACAGGACAAACCAAGCTGTACAGGTCGTATTGGTCTTTCACAGACAGGACAAACCAAGCTGTACAGGTCATATTGGTCTTTCACAGTCAGGACAAACCAAGCTGTACAGGTCGTATTGGTCTTTCACAGACAGGACAAACCAAGCTGTACAGGTCATATTGGTCTTTCACAGTCAGGACAAACCAAGCTGTACAGGTCATATTGGTCTTTCACAGTCAGGACAAACCAAGCTGTACAGGTCATATTGGTCTTTCACAGACAGGACAAACCAAGCTGTACAGGTCGTATTGGTCTTTCACAGACAGGACAAACCAAGCTGTACAGGTCGTATTGGTCTTTCACAGACAGGACAAACCAAGCTGTACAGGTCGTATTGGTCTTTCACAGACAGGACAAACCAAGCTGTACAGGACATATCATCGTTAGCATCGCTATATTTTCCTTGTTCCTTAATTGTTTGAAACCTGAACATTTTACTTCATATTATGAGGCATGTGTTACCTTCTTCAAATGAGTGTAACAGTATAACTTTAGTACGTCCCCTCGCCCCGACCTCGGGCGCGAACCAGGGACCCTCTGCACACATCAACAACGGTCGCCCACGAAGCATCGTTACCCATCGCTCCACAAAGGCCGCGGCCCTTGCAGAGCAAGGGGAAACACTACTTCTAGGTTTCAGAGCAAGTGACGTGCAAGGTTTCAGAGCAAGTGATTGAAACGCTATTAGCGCGTACCCGCTAACTAGCTAGCCATTTCACATCCGTTACAACTTATAGCCAAAATCCCACAAGAGAAACATGGAGGCCATTGTTATGTGAAGACTTCCTAATATGAGCTGTCCTGTTCTGTTGGTTTTCAAATCAACGTTCTTTCATTGTCCAACAGCCAAAGGCATTATCCTAGTCATATCAGCAACCCGTGATAGTTGTTGATTATCCTGGTCATATCAGCAACCCGTGATAGTTGTTGATTATCCTGGTCATATCAGCAACCCGTGATAGTTGTTGATTATCCTGGTCATATCAGCAACCCGTGATAGTTGTTGATTATCCTGGTCATATCAGAAACCCGTGATAGTTGTTGATTATCCTGGTCATATCAGCAACCCGTGATAGTTGTTGATTATCCTGGTCATATCAGCAACCCGTGATAGTTGTTGATTATCCTGGTCATATCAGCAACCCGTGATAGTTGTTGATTATCCTGGTCATATCAGCAACCCGTGATAGTTGTTGATTATCCTGGTCATATCAGAAACCCATGATAGTTGTTGATTATCCTGGTCATATCAGAAACCCATGATAGTTGTTGATTATCCTGGTCATATCAGCAACCCATGATAGTTGTTGATTATCCTGGTCATATCAGCAACCCATGATAGTTGTTGATTATCCTGGTCATATCAGCAACCCATGATAGTTGTTGATTATCCTGGTCATATCAGCAACCCATGATAGTTGTTGATTATCCTGGTCATATCAGCTAGTTCTCCCCTAACAACCCATGATAGTTGTTTTATCTTTAGATCTCCCCTAACAACCCATGATAGTTGTTGATTATCCTGGTCATATCAGCTAGTTCTCCCCTAACAACCCATGGTAGTTGTTGTATCTTTACATCTCCCCTAACAACCCATGATAGTTGTTGTATCTTTACATCTCCCCTAACAACCCATGGTAGTTGTTGTATCTTTAGATCTCCCCTAACAACCCATGATAGTGGTTGTATCTTTAGATCTCCCCTAACAACCCATGATAGTTGTTGTATCTTTACATCTCCCCTAACAACCCATGATAGTTGTTGTATCTATAGATCTCCCCTAACAACCCATGGTAGTTGTTGCATCTTTACATCTCCCCTAACAACCCATGATAGTTGTTGTATCTATAGATCTCCCCTAACAACCCATGGTAGTTGTTGCATCTTTACATCTCCCCTAACAACCCATGATAGTTGTTGTATCTTTAGATCTCCCCTAACAACCCATGATAGTTGTTGCAACTTTAGATCTCCCCTAACAACCCATGATAGTTGTTGTATCTTTAGATCTCCCCTAACAACCCATGATAGTCGTTGTATCTTTAGATCTCCCCTAACAACCCATGATAGTTGTTGTATCTTTAGTTCTCCCCTAACAACCCATGATAGTTGTTGTATCTTTAGATCTCCCCTAACAACCCATGATAGTTGTTGTATCTTTAGATCTCCCCTAACAACCCATGATAGTCGTTGTATCTTTAGATCTCCCCTAACAACCCATGATAGTTGTTGTATCTTTAGTTCTCCCCTAACAACCCATGATAGTCGTTGTATCTTTAGATCTCCCCTAACAACCCATGATAGTTGTTGTATCTTTAGATCTCCCCTAACAACCCATGATAGTTGTTGTATCTTTAGATCTCCCCTAACAACCCATGATAGTTGTTGTATCTTTAGATCTCCCCTAACAACCCATGATAGTTGTTGCATCTTTAGATCTCCCCTAACAACCCATGATAGTTGTTGTATCTGTAGATCTCCCCTAACAACCCATGATAGTTGTTGTATCTTTACATCTCCCCTAACAACCCATGATAGTTGTTGCATCTTTACATCTCCCCTAACAACCCATGATAGTTGTTGTATCTTTAGATCTCCCCTAACAACCCATGATAGTTGTTGCATCTTTAGATCTCCCCTAACAACCCATGATAGTTGTTGTATCTTTAGATCTCCCCTAACAACCCATGATAGTTGTTGTATCTTTACATCTCCCCTAACAACCCATGATAGTTGTTGTATCTTTAGATCTCCCCTAACAACCCATGATAGTTGTTGTATCTTTAGATCTCCCCTAACAACCCATGATAGTTGTTGTATCTTTAGATCTCCCCTAACAACCCATGATAGTTGTTGTATCTTTAGATCTCCCCTAACAACCCATGATAGTTGTTGTATCTTTAGATCTCCCCTAACAACCCATGATAGTTGTTGCATCTTTAGATCTCCCCTAACAACCCATGATAGTTGTTGTATCTTTAGATCTCCCCTAACAACCCATGATAGTTGTTGATTATCCTGGTCATATCAACAACCCATGATAGTTGTTGATTTTCCTGGTCATATCAGCAACCCATGATAGTTGTTGTATCTTTACATCTCCCCTAACAACCCATGATAGTTGTTTCATCTTTAGATCTCCCCTAACAACCCATGATAGTTGTTGCATCTTTAGATCTCCCCTAACAACCCATGATAGTTGTTTCATCTATAGATCTCCCCTAACAACCCATGATAGTTGTTGTATCTTTAGATCTCCCCTAACAACCCATGATAGTTGTTGTATCTTTAGATCTCCCCTAACAACCCATGATAGTTGTTGTATCTTTAGATCTCCCCTAACAACCCATGATAGTTGTTGTATCTTTAGATCTCCCCTAACAACCCATGATAGTTGTTGTATCTTTAGATCTCCCCTAACAACCCATGATAGTTGTTGCATCTTTAGATCTCCCCTAACAACCCATGATAGTTGTTGTATCTTTAGATCTCCCCTAACAACCCATGATAGTTGTTGCATCTTTACATCTCCCCTAACAACCCATGATAGTTGTTGTATCTTTAGATCTCCCCTAACAACCCATGATAGTTGTTGCATCTTTAGATCTCCCCTAACAACCCATGATAGTTGTTGCATCTTTAGATCTCCCCTAACAACCCATGATAGTTGTTGTATCTTTAGATCTCCCCTAACAACCCATGATAGTTGTTGTATCTTTAGATCTCCCCTAACAACCCATGATAGTTGTTGCATCTTTAGATCTCCCCTAACAACCCATGATAGTTGTTGCATCTTTAGATCTCCCCTAACAACCCATGGTAGTTGTTGTATCTTTAGATCTCCCCTAACAACCCATGATAGTTGTTGTATCTTTAGATCTCCCCTAACAACCCATGATAGTTGTTGTATCTTTAGATCTCCCCTAACAACCCATGATAGTTGTTGTATCTTTAGATCTCCCCTAACAACCCATGATAGTTGTTGTATCTTTAGATCTCCCCTAACAACCCATGATAGTTGTTGTATCTTTAGATCTCCCCTAACAACCCATGGTAGTTGTTGTATCTTTAGATCTCCCCTAACAACCCATGATAGTGGTTGTATCTTTAGATCTCCCCTAACAACCCATGGTAGTTGTTGTATCTTTAGATCTCCCCTAACAACCCATGATAGTTGTTGTATCTTTAGATCTCCCCTAACAACCCATGATAGTTGTTGTATCTTTAGATCTCCCCTAACAACCCATGATAGTTGTTGTATCTTTAGATCTCCCCTAACAACCCATGATAGTTGTTGTATCTTTAGATCTCCCCTAACAACCCATGATAGTTGTTGTATCTTTAGATCTCCCCTAACAACCCATGATAGTTGTTGCATCTTTAGATCTCCCCTAACAACCCATGATAGTTGTTGTATCTTTAGATCTCCCCTAACAACCCATGATAGTTGTTGTATCTTTAGATCTCCCCTAACAACCCATGATAGTTGTTGCATCTTTAGATCTCCCCTAACAACCCATGATAGTTGTTGTATCTTTAGATCTCCCCTAACAACCCATGATAGTTGTTGTATCTGTAGATCTCCCCTAACAACCCATGATAGTTGTTGTATCTTTAGATCTCCCCTAACAACCCATGATAGTTGTTGCATCTTTAGATCTCCCCTAACAACCCATGATAGTTGTTGTATCTTTAGATCACTCATCTTTCTACATTTCTAATGGATTTTTCCATCTCTGGCCATGAAACCATTTGCATGTACATCTACACAGGTGAGTTAACAGGTTAATCATGTCTACACAGGTGAGTTAACAGGTTAATTATGTCTACACAGGTTAATCATGTCTACACAGGTGAGTTAACAGGTTAATCATGTCTACACAGGTGAGTTAACAGGTTAATTATGTCTACACAGGTTAATCATGTCTACACAGGTGAGTTAACAGGTTAATCATGTCTACACAGGTGAGTTAACAGGTTAATCATGTCTACACAGGTTAATCATGTCTACACAGGTGAGTTAACAGGTTAATCATGTCTACACAGGTGAGGTAACAGGTTAATCATGTCTACACAGGTGAGTTAACAGGTTAATCATGTCTACAGATGTGAGTTAACAGGTTAATTATGTCTACACAGGTGAGTTAACAGGTTAATCATGTCTACAGAGGTGAGTTAACAGGTTAATCATGTCTACACAGGTGAGTTAACAGGTTAATCATGTCTACAGATGTGAGTTAACAGGTTAATTATGTCTACACAGGTGAGTTAACAGGTTAATCATGTCTACAGAGGTGAGTTAACAGGTTAATCATGTCTACACAGGTGAGTTAACAGGTTAATCATGTCTACACAGGTGAGTTAACAGGTTAATCATGTCTACACAGGTTAATCATGTCTACACAGGTGAGTTAACAGGTTAATCATGTCTACAGATGTGAGTTAACAGGTTAATTATGTCTACACAGGTGAGTTAACAGGTTAATCATGTCTACACAGGTTAATCATGTCTACACAGGTGAGTTAACAGGTTAATCATGTCTACAGATGTGAGTTAACAGGTTAATTATGTCTACACAGGTGAGTTAACAGGTTAATCATGTCTACAGAGGTGAGTTAACAGGTTAATCATGTCTACACAGGTGAGTTAACAGGTTAATCATGTCTACAGATGTGAGTTAACAGGTTAATCATGTCTACAGAGGTGAGTTAACAGGTTAATCATGTCTACACAGGTGAGTTAACAGGTTAATCATGTCTACAGAGGTGAGTTAACAGGTTAATCATGTCTACACAGGTGAGTTAACAGGTTAATCATGTCTACAGAGGTGAGTTAACAGGTTAATTATGTCTACACAGGTGAGTTAACAGGTTAATCATGTCTACACAGGTTAATCATGTCTACACAGGTGAGTTAACAGGTTAATTATGTCTACACAGGTGAGTTAACAGGTTAATCATGTCTACAGAGGTGAGTTAACAGGTTAATTATGTCTACACAGGTGAGTTAACAGGTTAATCATGTCTACACAGGTTAATCATGTCTACACAGGTGAGTTAACAGGTTAATAATGTCTACACAGGTGAGTTAACAGGTTAATCATGTCTACACAGGTGAGTTAACAGGTTAATCATGTCTACACAGGTGAGTTAACAGGTTAATCATGTCTACACAGGTGAGTTAACAGGTTAATCATGTCTACACAGGTGAGTTAACAGGTTAATCATGTCTACACAGGTGAGTTAACAGGTTAATCATGTCTACAGATGTGAGTTAACAGGTTAATCATGTCTACACAGGTTAATCATGTCTACACAGGTGAGTTAACAGGTTAATCATGTCTACAGATGTGAGTTAACAGGTTAATTATGTCTACACAGGTGAGTTAACAGGTTAATCATGTCTACACAGGTGAGTTAACAGGTTAATAATGTCTACACAGGTGAGTTAACAGGTTAATCATGTCTACAGATGTGAGTTAACAGGTTAATTATGTCTACACAGGTGAGTTAACAGGTTAATCATGTCTACACAGGTTAATCATGTCTACAGATGTGAGTTAACAGGTTAATTATGTCTACACAGGTTAATTATGTCTACACAGGTGATATCAAATCAAATTTATTTATATAGCCCTTCTTACATCAGCTGATATCTCAAAGTGCTGTAGATGACCTATGACCTCCTCTAGACATGTTTAGTATATTAGAGGAAGACCTGGCCAAGCATGTAGATGACCTATGACCTCCTCAAGACATGTTTAGTAGATGACCTACCTAGCTGACCTCTAGACATGGTTAGTAGATGACCTACCTGGCTGACCTCTAGACATGGTTAGTAGATTACCTACCTGGCTGACCTCTAGACATGTTTAGTAGGTGACCTACCTGGCTGACCTCTAGACATGTTTACTAGATGACCTACCTAGCTGACCTCTAGACATGTTTAGTAGGTGACCTACCTAGCTGACCTCTAGACCTACCTAGCTGACCTCTAGACATGTTTAGTAGATGACCTACCTAGCTACACACAGATATTATAATGGTCTCTTCATTCGGTTAGTTTTCCTATCTCCAGGTTTTCGGAGGACTACTCGTTCCACGGGTAGTTTAAACTACAGACGATGTTTACTTAATCTGGGAAAAATGACTGGAAGACCAGAATGTGCTTTGTTTAGTAAAACAATCCTACTCCAACACGGGGACAGTAACAGCAGTGTGGCGACGACACACATGTAATGTTGTGTATTTAGATGGATGGCGAGACCTGCAGTTCCAGACACAACCACTAGAGGGACGAGAGGAAATCTTCAATTAGAAAAGCCTACACAGCATGAGATGTACAGGATACTAACCAATACATTGTTGGCTTAATGTATCATTTGGGTACATCAGAAATGTTGTGGTCTGTTCTCACTGGGGTTCTGTTTGGCCAGTTCAACCCACTGGTGTGTTATGTGTCTGGGAATGTGTCACTATGGGAAAGTGAATAAGGAAATGTTTAGGAAACTGGGGAGAGCATTGACCAGAAGTTTATGGCTCTGACACTGCGTCAGATCCAAAATGGAGACCCAGTGGCCCTGCCAGACCAGTAGTGCCCCCTAGCTGCCAGGTGTTTGTTAATGTTGCCAACTCTAAATGCTTTGGTTGATGAATGATAATGTAGAGATAATATATATAAATAAAACATTTCTTTAAGGTGTAGCATGTTATTTTAACATTTTTATTTTATTAGACCTTTATTTAACTAGGCAAGTCAGTTAAGACCAAATTCATATTTACAATGACGACCTCCCGGGGAACAGTGGGTTAACTGCCTTGTTCAGGGGCAGAACGACAGATTTTTACCTTGTCAGCTCAGGGATTTGATCTTGCAACCTTTCAGTTACAAGTCCAACGCTCTAACCACTAGGCTACCTGCTCTAACCACTAGACTACCTGCTCTAACCACTAGGCTACCTGCTCTAACCACTAGGCTACCTGCTCTAACCACTAGGCTACCTGCTCTAACCACTAGGCTACCTGCTCTAACCACTAGGCTACCTGTCTCTAACCACTAGGCTACCTGCTCTAACCACTAGGCTACCTGCTCTAACCACTAGGCTACCTGCTCTAACCACTAGGCTACCTGCTCTAACCACTAGACTACCTGCTCTAACCACTAGGCTACCTGCTCTAACCACTAGGCTACCTGTCTCTAACCACTAGGCTACCTGTCTCTAACCACTAGGCTACCTGCTCTAACCACTAGGCTACCTGCTCTAACCACTAGGCTACCTGCTCTAACCACTAGGCTACCTGCTCTAACCACTAGGCGACCTGTCTCTAACCACTAGGCTACCTGCTCTAACCACTAGGCTACCTGCTCTAACCACTAGGCTACCTGCTCTAACCACTAGGCTACCTGCCGACCCTACACTCTAACCACTAGGCTACCTGCCGCCCCTCCACTCTAACCACTAGGCTACCTGCCGCCCCTCCACTCTAACCACTAGGCTACCTGCCGCCCCTCCACTCTAACCACTAGGCTACCTGCCGACCCTCCACTCTAACCACTAGGCTACCTGCCGACCCTCCACTCTAACCACTAGGCTACCTGCCGACCCTCCACTCTAACCACTAGGCTACCTGCCGCCCCTCCACTCTAACCACTAGGCTACCTGCCGCCCCTCCACTCTAACCACTAGGCTACCTGCCGCCCCTCCACTCTAACCACTAGGCTACCTGCCGACCCTCCACTCTAACCACTAGGCTACCTGCCGACCCTCCACTCTAACCACTAGGCTACCTGCCGCCCCTCCACTAACCACTAGGCTACCTGCCGACCCCCCACTCTAACCACTAGGCTACCTGCCGACCCTCCACTCTAACCACTAGGCTACCTGCCGCCCCTCCACTCTAACCACTAGGCTACCTGCCGCCCCTCCACTCTAACCACTAGGCTACCTGCCGACCCTCCACTCTAACCACTAGGCTACCTGCCGACCCTCCACTCTAACCACTAGGCTACCTGCCGACCCTCCACTCTAACCACTAGGTTACCTGCCGACCCTACACTCTAACCACTAGGCTACCTGCCACCCCTCCACTCTAACCACTAGGCTACCTGCCGACCCTCCACTCTAACCACTAGGCTACCTGCCGACCCTCCACTCTAACCACTAGGCTACCTGCCGCCCCTACGCTCTAACCACTAGGCTACCTGCCGCCCCTCCACTAACCACTAGGCTACCTGCCGACCCTCCACTCTAACCACTAGGCTACCTGCCGACCCTCCACTCTAACCACTAGGCTACCTGCCGACCCTCCACTCTAACCACTAGGCTACCTGCCGACCCTACGCTCTAACCACTAGGCTACCTGCCGCCCCTCCACTAACCACTAGGCTACCTGCCGACCCTCCACTCTAACCACTAGGCTACCTGCCGACCCTCCACTCTAACCACTAGGCTACCTGCCGACCCTCCACTCTAACCACTAGGCTACCTGCCGACCCTCCACTCTAACCACTAGGCTACCTGCCGTCGAGGTCAAATACACAAGGATGTGTTTTATTTTGTTATAACTCTTTCTAATTGTATGTGTATAGTTGTCATGGTGACTTTTTCACATAAATCTGCTAATTCTGCAATAAACACAGTGATTTTAGAAACCAGATCCCACAAAGAAACCTGTTGTCCATGTTGAATCACCTTGTAGAGAATCACGAGTCATGTTGAATCACCTTGTAGAGAATCACGAGTCATGTTGAATCACCTTGTAGAGAATCACGAGTCATGTTGAATCACCTTGTAGAGAATCACGAGTCATGTTGAATCACCTTGTAGAGAATCACGAGTCACGTTGAATCACCTTGTAGAGAATCACAAGTCACGTTGAATCACCTTGTAGAGAATCACAAGTCATGTTGAATCACCTTGTAGAGAATCACGAGTCATGTTGAATCACCTTGTAGAGAATCACAAGTCATGTTGAATCACCTTGTAGAGAATCACAAGTCACTGCTTTTGACAATAAACACAATCTGTCTGATATTGCAACATTTTATTTTTTTCCAACACACACACACACACAGAGACACACACACACACACACACACACATACAGAGAGAGACATCCATTAAAACTCTGTGACGATAATCCTAGTAGCAGATCATCCTTCTAATTTAAGTGACACAATGCACAACAATGGCAGCAATGAGAACCAAGCCTGACTGGACTGATGCACACGGAGCAAGAGAGAACTGCAGAATGAGTTCGGTCCCCGTCTAGACATGGCTGTGTTTTGTCGGTCAGTAGCTGTGACAGCCAGCAGACCACACTGCGTTTCCATCCCTGGTTCCGGCCTGTCGTTCGGTCCCCGTCTAGACATGGCTGTGTTTTGTCGGTCAGTAGCTGTGACAGCCAGCAGACCACACTGCGTTTCCATCCCTGGTTCCGGCCGGTCGTACGGTCCCCGTCTAGACATGGCTGTGTTTTGTCGGTCAGTAGCTGTGACAGCCAGCAGACCACAGTGGTGCGTTTCCATCCCTGGTTCCGGCCTGTCGTTCGGTCCCCGTCTAGACATGGCTGTGTTTTGTCGGTCAGTAGCTGTGACAGCCAGCAGACCACAGTGGTGCGTTTCCATCCCTGGTTCCGGCCTGTCGTCCGGTCCCCGTCTTGTCATACAGTCCAAACCCTCCACACAGTTCTGTGTTCCAAATGGCACCCTAGTCTCTAGGGCAGTGTTTCCCAACTCCAGTCCTCCAGTATCCCCCAACAGCCCAGCTCCAGTCCTCCAGTATCCCCAACAGCCCAACTCCAGTCCTCCAGTACCCCCAACAGCCCAACTCCCGTCCTCCAGTATCCCCAACAGCCCAGCTCCAGTCCTCCAGTATCCCCAACAGCCCAACTCCAGTCCTCCAGTACCCCCCAACAGTCCAACTCCAGTCCTCCAGTACCCCCAACAGCCCAGCTCCAGTCCTCCAGTACCCCCCAACAGCCCAACTCCAGTCCTCCAGTACCCCCAACAGCCCAACTCCAGTCCTCCAGTATCCCCAACAGCCCAACTCCAGTCCTCCAGTACCCCCAACAGCCCAACTCCAGTCCTCCAGTATCCCCAACAGCCCAACTCCAGTCCTCCAGTACCCCCAACAGCCCAACTCGTCCTCCAGTACCCCCAACAGCCCAACTCCAGTACCCCCAACAGCCCGACTCCAGTCCTCCAGTACCCCCAACAGCCCAACTCCAGTACCCCAACAGCCCTCCTCCAGTACCCCCAACAGCCCAACTCCAGTCCTCCAGTACCCCCAAAAGCCCAACTCCAAGTCCTCCAGTACCCCCCAACAGCCCAACTCCAGTCCTCCAGTACCCCCCAACAGCAGAGTTGTTCCAGAATGAGGGTGTAATACATGGAGAACAGAGTTGTTCCAGAATGAGTGTGTAATACATGGAGAACAGAGTTGTTCCAGAATGAGGGTGTAATACATGGAGAACAGAGTTGTTCCAGAATGAGGGTGTAATACATGGAGAACAGAGTTGTTCCAGAATGAGGGTGTAATACATGGAGAACAGAGTTGTTCCAGAATGAGGGTGTAATACATGGAGAACAGAGTTGTTCCAGAATGAGGGTGTAATACATGGAGAACAGAGTTGTTCCAGAATGAGGGTGTAATACATGGAGAACAGAGTTGTTCCAGAATGAGGGTGTAATACATGGAGAACAGAGTTGTTCCAGAATGAGTGTGTAATACATGGAGAACAGAGTTGTTCCAGAATGAGGGTGTAATACATGGAGAACAGAGTTGTTCCAGAATGAGGGTGTAATACATGGAGAACAGAGTTGTTCCAGAATGAGGGTGTAATACATGGAGAACAGAATTGTTCCAGAATGAGGGTGTAATACATGGAGAACAGAGTTGTTCCAGAATGAGGGTGTAATACATGGAGAACAGAGTTGTTCCAGAATGAGGGTGTAATACATGGAGAACAGAGTTGTTCCAGAATGAGGGTGTAATACATGGAGAACAGAGTTGTTCCAGAATGAGGGTGTAATACATGGAGAACAGAGTTGTTCCAGAATGAGTGTGTAATACATGGAGAACAGAGTTGTTCCAGAATGAGGGTGTAATACATGGAGAACAGAGTTGTTCCAGAATGAGGGTGTAATACATGGAGAACAGAGTTGTTCCAGAATGAGGGTGTAATACATGGAGAACAGAGTTGTTCCAGAATGAGGGTGTAATACATGGAGAAACAGAGTTGTTCCAGTCATCAGGAATATATATACAGTGTGTCAGATGAATAACAGTGGTAATAGAAGCCCTGTCATGTAACTAGTGATGCACATTTCTGATCACTTTCACAAAAGTCACATCTTTTCCAGAAATCCCATTAGGAGGATTAGGGATTTCCTTCTTATTCCCTCCTGATTCCGGTAATCTTCCAACTTTCGGAACTCTAAACCCATGTATTGGAACCTTTGTAACGTAAGGTCAATATGAGGTCAGGGTGGTTGACCCTTCACCTCTGTAAACACTTGGCGCTCCTCTAACTGAGGAGTGGTCAGACGGACGGCTGGACAGATGAGCTGGAGACGGAAGGCCAGTAGCCCTAACTGTTAACTCAGTAGCTACCGAAACCAACAATCAAGATCGTGTAATGATCCCTTTCTTAGTAAACACTCAACTGTTTGATAATGTACCTCAACAATACTGTACCTTGATAACTCTGAGCTAGAGTGAGAAGAAAATAAAATATGTCTTTGATTTGATATGTGTTTTAGGTTATTCCATTTCCTTACCTGTCCAGAGGTCCCCATTATAGATAAACTGGACATCACACCTTAGTGGAGAATCCCTCTCAGTGTGACATCAGAACGGTGCTGTCTGTAGGTCTGATGTCATCACCAGGAGACACAGGAAGTGTCTAATCTGATATGCACATTTACAGCGTGCACCGTTCATGTCTCAACACTTGATTGCAACTAATGCAATTATGTACCCTGGTAAACAAATGACAGTTTAAAACCTCCCCATCTTCAGTAAAGAGGTTTAAATGACAGTTTAAAACCTCCCCATCTTCAGTAAAGAGGTTTAAATGACAGTTAAAAACCTCCCCATCTTCAGTAAAGAGGTTTAAATGACAGTTAAAAACCTCCCCATCTTCAGTAAAGAGGTTTAAATGACAGTTAAAAACCTCCCCATCTTCAGTAAAGAGGTTTAAATGACAGTTAAAAACCTCCCCATCTTCAGTAAAGAGGTTTAAATGACAGTTAAAAACCTCCCCATCTTCAGTAAAGAGGTTTAAATGACAGTTAAAAACCTCCCCATCTTCAGTAAAGAGGTTTAAATGACAGTTAAAAACCTCCCCATCTTCTAGAAGACATCCCTCTTGCTGTTTCAGTAAAGAGGTTTAAATGACAGTTAAAAACCTCCCCATTTCTATACCAGACAAGGTGCACAGTACAGTAGGCAGCAGCATCATCATCATCAGCATCATCAGTCTCAGGGCAGTGTGATGTGGACCAGACAGAAACACTGTAGTGTCTCCTCTCAGCTCTCCTCTCCTGTCATCAAATGGCCACAGCCAATCCAAAGTCTCAGGGCAAGCACAACAATAGATCCACAGTCTAAACTGGCATTACACAGTTTCTAGCCAATAGAAATACAGTCTCTAGATTAGAACAGTATCTAGCCAATAGAAACACAGTATTTAGCTTCTAAACTGACATTCCACAACCCATGTCTTGTCATGGTACTGTGATGTTGACAAGCTGGCAGTCGGCTGAAATGATACAGGCCTTTCCTCCAAGAGCAATCTGTCTGTAACAGGCCTTTCCTCCAAGAGCCACCTGTCTGTAACAGGCCTTTCCTCCAAGAGCCACCTGTCTGTAACAGGCCTTTCCTCCAAGAGCCACCTGTCTGTAACAGGCCTTTCCTCCAAGAGCCACCTGTCTGTAACAGGCCTTTCCTCCAAGAGCAATCTGTCTGTAACAGGCCTTTCCTCCAAGAGCCACCTGTCTGTAACAGGCCTTTCCTCCAAGAGCAATCTGTCTGTAACAGGCCTTTCCTCCAAGAGCCACCTGTCTGTAACAGGCCTTTCCTCCAAGAGCAATCTGTCTGTAACAGGCCTTTCCTCCAAGAGCCACCTGTCTGTAACAGGCCTTTCCTCCAAGAGCCACCTGTCTGTAACAGGCCTTTCCTCCAAGAGCCACCTGTCTGTAACAGGCCTTTCCTCCAAGAGCAATCTGTCTGTAACAGGCCTTTCCTCCAAGAGCCACCTGTCTGTAACAGGCCTTTCCTCCAAGAGCCACCTGTCTGTAACAGGCCTTTCCTCCAAGAGCCACCTGTCTGTAACAGGCCTTTCCTCCAAGAGCCACCTGTCTGTAACAGGCCTTTCCTCCAAGAGCAATCTGTCTGTAACAGTCCTTTCCTCCAGTGTCTCCAGCCACGGTGGCAGTGTAAAGTAGAGAAAGGAAGCTTGTTGCAGCTGGAGACGGTGTCTGAGACGGTGTCTGAGACGGTGTCTGAAACGTGAAGTTTGTTGCAGCTGGAGACGGTGTCTGAGACGTGAAGTTTGTTGCAGCTGGAGACGGTGTCTGAGACGTGAAGTTTGTTGCAGCTGGAGACGGTGTCTGAGATGTGAAGTTTGTTGCAGCTGGAGACGGTGTCTGAGACGTGAAGTTTGTTGCAGCTGGAGACGGTGTCTGAGACGTGAAGTTTGTTGCAGCTGGAGACGGTGTCTGAGACGTGAAGTTTGTTGCAGCTGGAGACGGTGTCTGAGACGTGAAGTTTGTTGCAGCTGGAGACGGTGTCTGAGACGTGAAGTTTGTTGCAGCTGGAGACGGTGTCTGAGGCGTGAAGTTTGTTGCAGCTGGAGACGGTGTCTGAGATGTGAAATTTGTTGCAGCTGGAGACGGTGTCTGAGATGTGAAGTTTGTTGCAGCTGGAGACGGTGTCTGAGATGTGAAGTTTGTTGCAGCTGGAGACGGTGTCGGAGATGTGAAGTTTGTTGCAGCTGGAGACGGTGTCTGAGATGTGAAGTTTGTTGCAGCTGGAGACGGTGTCTGAGATGTGAAGTTTGTTGCAGCTGGAGAAGGTGTCTGAGATGTGAAGTTTGTTGCAGCTGGAGACGGTGTCTGAGATGTGAAGTTTGTTGCAGCTGGAGACGGTGTCTGAGATGTGAAGTTTGTTGCAGCTGGAGAAGGTGTCTGAGATGTGAAGTTTGTTGCAGCTGGAGACGGTGCCGGAGATGTGAAGCTTGTTGCAGCTGGAGACGGTGTCTGAGATGTGAAGTTTGTTGCAGCTGGAGACGGTGTCTGAGATGTGAAGTTTGTTGCAGCTGGAGACGGTGTCTGAGACGTGAAGTTTGTTGCAGCTGGAGACGGTGTCTGAGACGTGAAGTTTGTTGCAGCTGGAGACGGTATCTGAGATGTGAAGTTTGTTGCAGCTGGAGACGGTGTCGGAGACGTGAAGTTTGTTGCAGCTGGAGACGGTGTCGGAGACGTGAAGTTTGTTGCAGCTGGAGACGGTGTCTGAGACGTGAAGTTTGTTGCAGCTGGAGACGGTGTCTGAGACGTGAAGTTTGTTGCAGCTGGAGACGGTGTCTGAGAAGTTTGTTGCAGCTAGAGACGGTGTCTGAGACGTGAAGTTTGTTGCAGCTGGAGACGGTGTCTGAGACGTGACATTTGTTGCAGCTGGAGACGCTGTCTGAGACGTGAAGTTTGTTGCAGCTGGAGACGGTGTCTGAGATGTGAAGTTTGTTGCAGCTGGAGACGGTGTCTGAGATGTGAAGTTTGTTGCAGCTGGAGGCGGTGTCTGAGATGTGAAGTTTGTTGCAGCTGGAGACGGTGTCTGAGATTTGAAGTTTGTTGCAGCTGGAGACGGTGTCTGAGATGTGAAGTTTGTTGCAGCTGGAGACGGTGTCTGAGACGTGAAGTTTGTTGCAGCTGGAGACGGTGTCTGAGATGTGAAGTTTGTTGCAGCTGGAGACGCTGTCTGAGGCGTGAAGTTTGTTGCAGCTGGAGACGGTGTCTGAGACGTGAAGCTTGTTGCAGCTGGAGACGGTGTCTGAGATGTGAAGTTTGTTGCAGCTGGAGACGCTGTCTGAGAAGTGAAGTTTGTTGCAGCTGGAGACGGTGTCTGAGTCGTGAAGTTTGTTGCAGCTGGAGACGCTGTCTGAGAAGTGAAGTTTGTTGCAGCTGGAGACGGTGTCTGAGGCGTGAAGTTTGTTGCAGCTGGAGACGCTGTCTGAGAAGTGAAGTTTGTTGCAGCTGGAGACGGTGTCAGAGGCGTGAAGTTTGTTGCAGCTGGAGACGTTGTCTGAGGCGTGAAGTTTGTTGCAGCTGGAGACGCTGTCTGAGAAGTGAAGTTTGTTGCAGCTGGAGACGGTGTCTGAGGCGTGAAGTTTGTTGCAGCTGGAGACGGTGTCTGAGGCGTGAAGTTTGTTGCAGCTGGAGACGGTGTCTGAGAAGTGAAGTTTGTTGCAGCTGGAGACGGTGTCTGAGGCGTGAAGTTTGTTGCAGCTGGAGACGGTGTCTGAGGCGTGAAGTTTGTTGCAGCTGGAGACGGTGTCTGAGGCGTGAAGTTTGTTGCAGCTGGAGACGCTGTCTGAGAAGTGAAGTTTGTTGCAGCTGGAGACGGTGTCTGAGGCGTGAAGTTTGTTGCAGCTGGAGACGCTGTCTGAGAAGTGAAGTTTGTTGCAGCTGGAGACGGTGTCTGAGGCGTGAAGTTTGTTGCAGCTGGAGACGCTGTCTGAGAAGTGAAGTTTGTTGCAGCTGGAGACGGTGTCTGAGATGTGAAGTTTGTTGCAGCTGGAGACGGTGTCTGAGATGTGAAGTTTGTTGCAGCTGGAGACGCTGTCTGAGAAGTTTGTTGCAGCTGGAGACGCTGTCTGAGAAGTTTGTTGCAGCTGGAGACGGTGTCTGAGATGTGAAGTTTGTTGCAGCTGGAGACGCTGTCTGAGACGTGAAGTTTGTTGCAGCTGGAGACGGTGTCTGAGGCGTGAAGTTTGTTGCAGCTGGAGACGGTGTCTGAGACGTGAAGTTTGTTGCAGCTGGAGATGGTGTCTGAGACGCCAACCACTCTCAATTCAGTTCAGTTCCACTAAGTTGCTGTGTGAAGGACGGGTCCACACTCCCTCTAAACAAGGTATGTGTCCTTTTATAAAAGACGTTTCATCACTCAGAGAGGGGTCACGCTGCTGTCCCAACCAACCTGGTTCCTGACGTCTCTGTCAGCTGTGTTGTAGTTCTGCTGAAGGTCGAAGAGGGGAAACAAGCTTCATAGTGCCAGAACTCCTGGTCAGTCTGAGTCAGTGAACAAGACTCCTTCAGACCCCTGTTCAATCCCACACAACTAACACCAATTAAAACTCTAATCCGTCTGAGTCAGTGAACAAGACTCCTTCAGACCCCTGTTCAATCCCACACAACTAACACCACTTAAAACTCTAATCCATCTTCCTGTTGCTCTCCTTGTGTCGTTGTCAGATTTAGTCAAACATTCTGTGTTCATTTGTTTTTCGTGTCAATGATGAAAGGCTTCTCGGTAGAGAACGGATGCCTGAAGCACGGGAGTTTGAGTGATGTCACGATCTGAAACAGGAAGAATAGGGTTAGTATAGAACTGCTGGTGTAGGGACCTGCTCAGATATAGTCTCTCCTTCTGATGACAGAGAGTCAGAGGGGTGTCTATAGAGTCAGAGGGGTGTCTATAGATTCAGAGGGGTGTCTATAGATTCAGAGGGGTGTCTATAGATTCAGAGGGGTGCCTATAGATTCAGAGGGTTGTCTATAGATTCAGAGGGGTGTCTATAGATTCAGAGAGGGGTGTCTATAGATTCAGAGGGGTGTCTATAGATTCAGAGCGGGGTGTCTATAGATTCAGAGGGGTGCCTATAGATTCAGAGGGGTGTCTATAGATTCAGAGAGGGGTGTCTATAGATTCAGAGAGGGGTGTCTATAGATTCAGAGAGGGGTGTCTATAGATTCAGAGGGGTGTCTATAGATTCAGAGGGGTGCCTATAGATTCAGAGGGGTGTCTATAGATTCAGAGGGGTGCCTATAGATTCAGAGGGGTGCCTATAGATTCAGAGGGGTGTCTATAGATTCAGAGGGGTGCCTATAGATTCAGAGGGGTGTCTATAGATTCAGAGGGGTGCCTATAGATTCAGAGGGGTGCCTATAGATTCAGAGGGGTGTCTATAGATTCAGAGGGGTGTCTATAGATTCAGAGGGGCGTCTATAGATTCAGAGGGGTTCCTATAGATTCAGAGGGGTGCCTATAGATTCAGAGGGGTGTCTATAGATTCAGAGGGGCGTCTATAGATTCAGAGGAGATTCTTACGTTGTGCAGGAGGCGTCCCTAGGACTTGCTGATGTTCTCGTAGATGACATCACTGGTGATGGACTGTGTCTTCTTCTTCTTCCACATCAGCAGGACACACTGGTGGATGAACACATACTGCTCCTACAGGAAGTGACATCATACAGGAAGAATGTCAACAGAAGAATGTTTTAGTGACAGTACATAAGTGTGTCTGAAATGGCACCCTATTCCTTATATAGTGCCCTAGTTCTGACCAGAGCCCTATTCCCTATATATTGCCCTAGTTCTGACCAGAGCCCTATTCCCTATATAGATGGGGCCCTACAGAGTCTGACCAGAGACCAGATGGGTCCCTACAGTACCTCGGTCTGAGGGGACAGATACTAACCCCACTGGACTGTCTCTTACCTCTGTCTGGACCATGGAGAGTAGATGGGACCTCATCTCATCTCAGATACTAACCCCACTGGTACTGTCTCTTACCTCAGTAGATGGGACCTCATCTCAGATACTAACCCCACTGGACTGTCTCTTACCTCTGTCTGGACCATGGAGAGTAGATGGGACCTCATCTCAGATACTAACCACACTGGTACTGTCTCTTACCTCTGTCTGGATCATGGAGAGTAGATGGGACCTCATCTCAGATACTAACCACACTGGTACTGTCTCTTACCTCTGTCTGGACCATGGAGAGTAGATGGGACCTCATCTCAGATACTAACCCCACTGGACTGTCTCTTACCTCTGTCTGGACCACGGAGAGTAGATGGGACCTCATCTCAGATACTAACCCCACTGGTACTGTCTCTTACCCCTGTCTGGACCATGGAGAGTAGATGGGACCTCATCTCAAATACTAACCCCACTGGACTGTCTCTTACCTCTGTCTGGACCATGGAGAGTCGATGGGACCTCATCTCAGATACTAACCCCACTGGTACTGTCTCTTACCTCTGTCTGGACCATGGAGAGTAGATGGGACCTCATCTCATCTCAGATACTAACCCCACTGGTACTGTCTCTTACCTCTGTCTGGACCATGGAGAGTCGATGGGACCTCATCTCATCTCAGATACTAACCCCACTGGACTGTCTCTTACCTCTGTCTGGACCATGGAGAGTCGATGGGACCTCATCTCATCTCAGATACTAACCCCACTGGACTGTCTCTTACCTCTGTCTGGACCATGGAGAGTAGATGGGACCTCATCTCATCTCAGATACTAACCCCACTGGTACTGTCTCTTACCTCTGTCTGGACCATGGAGAGTCGATGGGACCTCATCTCATCTCAGATACTAACCCCACTGGTACTGTCTCTTACCTCAGTAGATGGGACCTCATCTCAGATACTAACCCCACTGGACTGTCTCTTACCTCTGTCTGGACCATGGAGAGTAGATGGGACCTCATCTCATCTCAGATACTAACCCCACTGGTACTGTCTCTTACCTCTGTCTGGACCATGGAGAGTAGATGGGACCTCATCTCAGATACTAACCACACTGGTACTGTCTCTTACCTCTGTCTGGACCATGGAGAGTAGATGGGACCTCATCTCAGATACTAACCACACTGGACTGTCTCTTACCTCTGTCTCGACCATGGAGAGTAGATGGGACCTCATCTCATCTCAGATAGTAACCCCACTGGTACTGTCTCTTACCTCTGTCTGGACCATGGAGAGTAGATGGGACCTCATCTCATCTCAGATACTAACCCCACTGGTACTGTCTCTTACCTCTGTCTGGACCATGGAGAGTAGATGGGACCTCATCTCATCTCAGATACTAACCCCACTGGTACTGTCTCTTACCTCTGTCTGGACCATGGAGAGTAGATGGGACCTCATCTCATCTCAGATACTAACCCCACTGGACTGTCTCTTACCTCTGTCTGGACCATGGAGAGTAGATGGGACCTCATCTCATCTCAGATACTAACCCCACTGGACTGTCTCTTACCTCTGTCTGGACCATGGAGAGTAGATGGGACCTCATCTCATCTCAGATACTAACCCCACTGGACTGTCTCTTACCTCTGTCTGGACCATGGAGAGTCGATGGGACCTCATCTCAGATACTAACCACACTGGTACTGTCTCTTACCTCTGTCTGGACCATGGAGAGTAGATGGGACCTCATCTCAGATACTAACCCCACTGGTACTGTCTCTTACCTCTGTCTGGACCATGGAGAGTCGATGGGACCTCATCTCAGATCCTAACCCCACTGGACTGTCTCTTACCTCTGTCTGGACCATGGAGAGTCGATGGGACCTCATCTCATCTCAGATACTAACCCCACTGGACTGTCTCTTACCTCTGTCTGGACCATGGAGAGTCGATGGGACCTCATCTCATCTCAGATACTAACCCCACTGGACTGTCTCTTACCTCTGTCTGGACCATGGAGAGTCGATGGGACCTCATCTCAGATACTAACCACACTGGTACTGTCTCTTACCTCTGTCTGGACCATGGAGAGTAGATGGGACCTCATCTCAGATACTAACCCCACTGGTACTGTCTCTTACCTCTGTCTGGACCATGGAGAGTCGATGGGACCTCATCTCAGATCCTAACCCCACTGGACTGTCTCTTACCTCTGTCTGGACCATGGA
Organism: Salvelinus fontinalis; assembly: GCF_029448725.1. NCBI lineage: Eukaryota > Metazoa > Chordata > Actinopteri > Salmoniformes > Salmonidae > Salvelinus > Salvelinus fontinalis. The sequence goes on along the minus strand of NC_074703.1, from coordinate 983,982 downwards.
GAGTCGATGGGACCTCATCTCAGATCCTAACCCCACTGGACTGTCTCTTACCTCTGTCTGGACCATGGAGAGTCGATGGGACCTCATCTCTGACACCATCCCCAGGATGTCAGTAAACTCATGTTCTCTGATGTGCTGCATGAGTCGGTCCAGAGCTATGAAGGTCCCTGTCCGGCCCACACCAGCACTGTGGAGAGAACAGAACCTAATGTTATTGGAAAGACACGGTCAACTCATTAATAACCTCTGATAACCGTCTGACATCTCACTATGGTTCGAGTGGCTCAGTTGCCTCTGCACTGATTCGAAAGGACTTGACAGCTGAAAACAATATGGTGGACGCTCATCAGCGCAGTGAAAGAGTGTACTGTTAGAGAAATGTTTGTTACTAGCAAACTGTTTATAGTTTAAAAGGCCTAGTTTTCTCAATTCTTTAGAAGTGACAATCTTCTCAAAGTTAACAGAGTTGTTTTGTTAATAGTTAGTGACCTTGTGGATTACTACCTATGTGGACTGGAAGGTTGTCCTGAAGACTATTTCAGTAGGGTTAGTCCAGTAGGGTTAGTATCTGAGATGAAGGCCTACTGGGTTCCATTTTGGTTTCTTATGTGGATGCCATTTCCTTTAGATCCTTTGATACAGACAGAGCAGAACTGAATTGGTCAAATACATGTTTTATTATATTGAACCTTTATTCAACAAGTCAGTTAAGAACAAATTCGTATTTACAATGATGGCCTACTCTGGCAAAAACCCGGACGACGCCGGGCCAATTGTGCGCCGCCCTACGGCTCTCCCAATCACGGCCGCTTGTGATAGAGCCTTTAAATAGTTTTTTTTAAATAAATTAATTTATTACTTAATAAATTATTTATTACGTTTGCTTGTTTTACAGATTTTATGCTGAGTTTTACATCCACCGAGGGCATATTGAATGTAACCCAGGGTCAGTACTGAGCAGCTGACAGCCCCTGTGGTTGAGCCTGGTAGACCCTGTACGTACCTGCAGTGAACCACACGACTGTCTGAGTAACATCTCCCTGACAGCCCCTGTGGTTGAGCCTGGTAGACCCTGTTACGTACCTGCAGTGAACCACACGACTGTCTGAGTAACATCTCCCTGACAGCCCCTGTGGTTGAGCCTGGTAGACCCTGTACGTACCTGCAGTGAACCACACGACTCTGTCTGAGTAACATCTCCCTGACAGCGTGGCCCCTGTGGTTGAGCCTGGTAGACCCTGTTACGTACCTGCAGTGAACCACAATGGGTTCTTTGGTGCGGTTGGCCTGCTGGCGGACGATGTGTACGAACTGCAGGATGCTATCGATGGCGTTGACCGTGGGGACACCGTGGTCCGGCCAGGACGTGTAGTTGAGATGGAGGACGTCCTGAGACTCATCCGCCTGCAGGGGGAGACACCACGGAGAGACAGACAGTTAGACAGGGCTGATGGACCAGTATACATCAGATGTCTCCATCTCTCTACCGGGTCTAACTAGCAGCAGGTCACCTCCTATAACATAAGACTCAGATGTCTCCATCTCTCTACCGGGTCTAACTAGCAGCAGGACACCTCCTATAACATAAGACTCAGATGTCTCCATCTCTCTACCGGGTCTAACTAGCAGCAGGGCACCTCCTATAACATAAGACTCAGATGTCTCCATCTCTCTACCGGGTCTAACTAGCAGCAGGACACCTCCTACAACATTTGACTCAGATGTTTACATTACATCAGATGTCTCCATCTCTCTACCGGGTCTAACTAGCAGCAGGACACCTCCTATAACATAAGACTCAGATGTTTCCATCTCTCTACCGGGTCTAACTAGCAGCAGGACACCTCCTATAACATAAGACTCAGATGTCTCCATCTCTCTACCGGGTCTAACTAGCAGCAGGACACCTCCTATAACATAAGACTCAGATGTCTCCATCTCTCTACCGGGTCTAACTAGCAGCAGGACACCTCCTATAACATAAGACTCAGATGTTTACATTACATCAGATGTCCCCATCTCTCTACCGGGTCTAACTAGCAGCAGGTCACCTCCTATAACATAAGACTCAGATGTCCCCATCTCTCTACCGGGTCTAACTAGCAGCAGGACACCTCCTATAACATAAGACTCAGATGTCTCCATCTCTCTACCGGGTCTAACTAGCAGCAGGACACCTCCTATAACATAAGACTCAGATCTCTCCATCTCTCTACCGGGTCTAACTAGCAGCAGGACACCTCCTATAACATAAGACTCAGATGTTTACATTACATCAGATGTCCCCATCTCTCTACCGGGTCTAACTAGCAGCAGGTCACCTCCTATAACATAAGACTCAGATGTCTCCATCTCTCTACCGGGTCTAACTAGCAGCAGGACACCTCCTATAACATAAGACTCAGATGTTTACATTACATCAGATGTCCCCATCTCTCTACCGGGTCTAACTAGCAGCAGGTCACCTCCTATAACATAAGACTCAGATGTCTCCATCTCTCTACCGGGTCTAACTAGCAGCAGGACACCTCCTATAACATAAGACTCAGATCTCTCCATCTCTCTACCGGGTCTAACTAGCAGCAGGACACCTCCTATAACATAAGACTCAGATGTTTACATTACATCAGATGTCCCCATCTCTCTACCGGGTCTAACTAGCAGCAGGTCACCTCCTATAACATAAGCCTCAGATGTCTCCATCTCTCTACCGGGTCTAACTAGCAGCAGGACACCTCCTATAACATAAGACTCAGATCTCTCCATCTCTCTACCGGGTCTAACTAGCAGCAGGACACCTCCTATAACATAAGACTCAGATGTCTCCATCTCTCTACCGGGTCTAACTAGCAGCAGGACACCTCCTATAACATAAGACTCAGATGTCTCCATCTCTCTACCGGGTCTAACTAGCAGCAGGACACCTCCTATAACATAAGACTCAGATGTCTCCATCTCTCTACCGGGTCTAACTAGCAGCAGGACACCTCCTATAACATAAGACTCAGATGTTTACATTACATCAGATGTCTCCATCTCTCTACCGGGTCTAACTAGCAGCAGGACACCTCCTATAACATAAGACTCAGATGTCTCCATCTCTCTACCGGGTCTAACTAGCAGCAGGACACCTCCTATAACATAAGACTCAGATGTCTCCATCTCTCTACCGGGTCTAACTAGCAGCAGGACACCTCCTATAACATAAGACTCAGATGTCTCCATCTCTCTACCGGGTCTAACTAGCAGCAGGACACCTCCTATAACATAAGACTCACATCTCTCCATCTCTCTACCGGGTCTAACTAGCAGCAGGTCACCTCCTATAACATAAGACTCAGATGTCTCCATCTCTCTACCGGGGTCTAACTAGCAGCAGGACACCTCCTATAACATAAGACTCAGATGTCTCCATCTCTCTACCGGGTCTAACTAGCAGCAGGACACCTCCTATAACATAAGACTCAGATGTCTCCATCTCTCTACCGGGTCTAACTAGCAGCAGGACACCTCCTATAACATAAGACTCAGATGTCTCCATCTCTCTACCGGGTCTAACTAGCAGCAGGACACCTCCTATAACATAAGACTCAGATGTTTACATTACATCAGATGTCTCCATCTCTCTACCGGGTCTAACTAGCAGCAGGACACCTCCTATAACATAAGACTCAGATGTTTCCATCTCTCTACCGGGTCTAACTAGCAGCAGGACACCTCCTATAACATAAGACTCAGATGTCTCCATCTCTCTACCCGGTCTAACTAGCAGCAGGTCACCTCCTATAACATAAGACTCAGATGTTTACATTACATCAGATGTCTCCATCTCTCTACCGGGTCTACCTAGCAGCAGGACACCTCCTATAACATAAGACTCAGATGTCTCCATCTCTCTACCGGGTCTAACTAGCAGCAGGTCACCTCCTATAACATAAGACTCAGATGTCTCCATCTCTCTACCGGGTCTAACTAGCAGCAGGACACCTCCTATAACATAAGACTCAGATGTCTCCATCTCTCTACCGGGTCTAACTAGCAGCAGGACACCTCCTATAACATAAGACTCAGATGTTTACATTACATCAGATGTCTCCATCTCTCTACCGGGTCTAACTAGCAGCAGGACACCTCCTATAACATAAGACTCAGATGTCTCCATCTCTCTACCGGGTCTAACTAGCAGCAGGACACCTCCTATAACATAAGACTCAGATGTCTCCATCTCTCTACCGGGTCTAACTAGCAGCAGGACACCTCCTATAACATAAGACTCAGATGTCTCCATCTCTCTACCGGGTCTAACTAGCAGCAGGACACCACCTATAACATAAGACTCAGATGTCTCCATCTCTCTACCGGGTCTAACTAGCAGCAGGACACCTCCTATAACATAAGACTCAGATCTCTCCATCTCTCTACCGGGTCTAACTAGCAGCAGGACACCTCCTATAACATAAGACTCAGATGTCTCCATCTCTCTACCGGGTCTAACTAGCAGCAGGACACCTCCTATAACATAAGACTCAGATGATTACATTACATCAGATGTCTCCATCTCTCTACCGGGTCTAACTAGCAGCAGGACACCTCCTATAACATAAGACTCAGATGTCTCCATCTCTCTACCGGGTCTAACTAGCAGCAGGACACCTCCTATAACATAAGACTCAGATGTCTCCATCTCTCTACCGGGTCTAACTAGCAGCAGGACACCTCCTATAACATAAGACTCAGATGTCTCCATCTCTCTACCGGGTCTAACTAGCAGCAGGACACCTCCTATAACATAAGACTCAGATGTCTCCATCTCTCTACCGGGTCTAACTAGCAGCAGGACACCTCCTATAACATAAGACTCAGATCTCTCCATCTCTCTACCGGGTCTAACTAGCAGCAGGACACCTCCTATAACATAAGACTCAGATGTCTCCATCTCTCTACCGGGTCTAACTAGCAGCAGGACACCTCCTATAACATAAGACTCAGATGATTACATTTTTTCTCAAATGACGGTAGCATAAGGGCGATTCCACGGCAGGAGAATATATTTGGTATGTCGCATTGTTCTGGCAAGGCTCACATATAAACGCAATTGTGAGGAAGGATGTTTGAAATGATTTTATATTTGCAACACAAACCATTTTTGGGAAAATCCTGATGAAAGTGTCCATCTAGACCTCTACACGTCTCCTGTCAGACCCTGAGATCTGTGAACCGTACATGATCCAGATACCATCTAGTGTCATTTAGACCTCTACACGTCTCCTGTCAGACCCTGAGATCTGTGGACCGTACACGATCCAGATACCATCTAGTGTCATTTAGACCTCTACACGTCTCCTGTCAGACCCTGAGATCTGTGGACCGTACACGATCCAGATACCATCTAGTGTCATCTAGACCTCTACACGTCTCCTGTCAGACCCTGAGATCTGTGAACCGTACATGATCCAGATACCATCTAGTGTCATTTAGACCTCTACACGTCTCCTGTCAGACCCTGAGATCTGTGGACCGTACACGATCCAGATACCATCTAGACCTCTACACGTCTCCCGTCAGACCCTGAGATCTGTGAACCGTACATGATCCAGATACCATCTAGTGTCATTTAGACCTCTACACGTCTCCTGTCAGACCCTGAGATCTGTGGACCGTACACGATCCAGATACCATCTAGTGTCATTTAGACCTCTACATGTCTCCTGTCAGACCCTGAGATCTGTGGACCGTACATGATCCAGATACCATCTAGTGTCATTTAGACCTCTACACGTCTCCTGTCAGACCCTGAGATCTGTGGACCGTACATGATCCAGATACCATCTAGTGTCATTTAGACCTCTACACGTCTCCTGTCAGACCCTGAGATCTGTGGACCGTACATGATCCAGATACCATCTAGTGTCATTTAGACCTCTACACGTCTCCTGTCAGACCCTGAGATCTGTGGACCGTACACGATCCAGATACCATCTAGTGTCATTTAGACCTGAGAATCTGACTACACATTTATTACATTATCTCTAGTCAGAACACAGCTATGATATGATCATTACATTATCTCTAGTCAGAACACAGTTATGCTACGATCATTACATTATCACTAGTCAGAACATGGCCATGCTACGATCATTACATTATCTCTAGTCAGAATGCAGCTATGCTACGATCATTACATTATCTCTCTAGTCAGAACACAGCTATGCTACAATCATTACATTATCTCTCTAGTCAGAACACAGCTATGCTACGATCACTACATTATCTCTCTAGTCAGAACACAGCTATGCTACGATCATTACATTATCTCTCTAGTCAGAACACAGCTATGCTACGATCATTACATTATCTCTAGTCAGAACATGGCTATGCTACGATCACTACATTATCTCTAGTCAGAACACAGCTATGCTACGATCATTACATTATCTCTCTAGTCAGAACACAGTTATGCTACGATCATTACATTATCTCTAGTCAGAACACAGCTATGCTACGATCACTACATTATCTCTAGTCAGAACACGGCTATGCTACGATCATTACATTATCTCTCTAGTCAGAACACAGCTATGCTACGATCACTACATTATCTCTAGTCAGAACACGGCTATGCTACGATCATTACATTATCTCTCTAGTCAGAACACAGCTATGCTACGATCATTACATTATCTCTAGTCAGAACACAGCTATGCTACGATCATTACATTATCTCTAGTCAGAACACAGCTATGCTACGATCATTACATTATCTCTAGTCAGAACACAGCTATGCTACGATCATTACATTATCTCTAGTCAGAACACGGCTATGCTACGATCTCTAGTCAGAACACAGCTATGCTACGATCACTACATTATCTCTCTAGTCAGAACACAGCTATGCTACGATCATTACATTATCTCTAGTCAGAACACAGCTATGCTATGATCACTACATTATCTCTAGTCAGAACGCAGTTATGCTACGATCATTACATTATCTCTAGTCAGAACACAGCTATGCTACGATCACTACATTATCTCTCTAGTCAGAACACAGCTATGCTACGATCCTTACATTATCTCTAGTCAGAACACAGTTATGCTACGATCACTACATTATCTCTCTAGTCAGAACACAGCTATGCTACGATCACTACATTATCTCTCTAGTCAGAACACAGCTATGCTACGATCACTACATTATCTCTAGTCAGAACACAGCTATGCTACGACCATTACATTATCACTAGTCAGAACATGGCCATGCTACGATCATTACATTATCTCTCTAGTCAGAACACAGCTATGCTACGATCATTACATTATCTCTCTAGTCAGAACACAGCTATGCTACGATCACTACATTATCTCTCTAGTCAGAACACAGCTATGCTACGATCCTTACATTATCTCTCTAGTCAGAACACAGCTATGCTACGATCACTACATTATCGACATAACCTGAAAGGCCGCTCAGCAAGGAAGAAGCCACTGCTCCAAAACCGCCATAAAAAAGCCAGACTACGGTTTGCAACTGCACATGGGGACAAAGATCGTACTTTCTGGAGAAATGTCCTCTGGTCTGATGGAACAAAAATAGAACTGTTTGGCCATAATGACCATCGTTATGTTTGGAGGGAAAAGGGGGAGGCTTGCAAGCCAAAGAACACCATCCCAACCGTGAAGCACGGGGGTGGCAACATCATGTTGTGGGGGTGCTTTGCTGCAGGAGGGACTGGTGCACTTCACAAAATAGATGGCATCATGAGGGAGGAAAATTATGTGGATATATTGAAGCAACATCTCAAGACCTCAGTCAGGAAGTTAAAGCTTGGTCGCAAATGGGTCTTCCAAATGGACAATGACCCCAAGCATACTTCCAAAGGCAAAATGGCTTAAGGACAACAAAGTCAAGGTATTGGAGTGGCCATCACTAAGCCCTGACATCAATCCTATAGAACATTTTTGGGCAGAACTGAAAAAGCGTGTGCGAGCAAGGAGGCCTACAAACCTGACTCAGTTACACCAGCTCTGTTAGGAGGAATGGGCCAAAATTCACCCAATTTATTGTGGGAAGCTTGTGGAAGGCTACCCGAAACGTTTGACCCAAGTTAAACAATTTAAAGGCAACGCTACCAAATACTAATTGAGTGTATGTAAACTTCTGAACCACTGGGAATTTGATGAAAGAATTAAAAGCTGAAATAAATCATTCTCTCTACTATTATTCTGACATTTCACATTCTTACAATAAAGTGGTGATCCTAACTGACCTAAAACAGGGAATTTTTACTAGGATTAAATATCAGGAATTGTGAAAAACTGAGTTTAAATGTATTTGGCTAAGGTGTATGTAAACTTCCAACTTCAACTGTAGGCCTATGGGCTAGGCTACATGAGGTGTGATACTAACCTTATTAAAACATATAGGACTATGGGCTAGGCTACATGAGGTGTGATACTAACCTTATTAAAACATATAGGTCTATGGGCTAGGCTACATGAGGTGTGGTACTAACCTTATTAAAACATATAGGACTATGGGCTAGGCTACATGAGGTGTGATACTAACCTTATTAAAACATATAGGACTATGGGCTAGGCTACATGAGGTGTGATACTAACCTTATTAAAACATATAGGACTATGGGCTACATGAGGTGGGATACTAACCTTATTAAAACATATAGGACTATGGGATACATGAGGTGTGATACTAACCTTATTAAAACATATAGGACTATGGGCTAGGCTACATGAGGTGTGATACTAACCTTATTAAAACATATAGGACTATGGGCTAGGCTACATGAGGTGTGATACTAACCTTATTAAAACATATAGGACTATGGGCTAGCTACATGAGGTGGGATACTAACCTTATTAAAACATATAGGACTATGGGCTAGGCTACATGAGGTGTGATACTAACCTTATTAAAACATATAGGACTATGGGCTACATGAGGTGTGATACTAACCTTATTAAAACATATAGGACTATGGGCTACATGAGGTGTGATACTAACCTTATTAAAACATATAGGACTATGGGCTAGGCTACATGAGGTGTGATACTAACCTTATTAAAACATATAGGACTATGGGCTACATGAGGTGTGGTACTAACCTTATTAAAACATATAGGACTATGGGCTAGGCTACATGAGGTGTGATACTAACCTTATTAAAACATATAGGACTATGGGCTAGGCTACATGAGGTGGGATACTAACCTTATTAAAACATATAGGACTATGGGCTACATGAGGTGTGATACTAACCTTATTAAAACATAATGGACTATGGGCTACATGAGGTGTGATACTAACCTTATTAAAACATATAGGACTATGGGCTAGGCTACATGAGGTGTGATACTAACCTTATTAAAACATATAGGACTATGGGCTAGGCTACATGAGGTGTGATACTAACCTTATTAAAACATATAGGACTATGGGCTACATGAGGTGTGATACTAACCTTATTAAAACATATAGGACTATGGGCTAGGCTACATGAGGTGTGATACTAACCTTATTAAAACATATAGGACTATGGGCTACATGAGGTGTGATACTAACCTTATTAAAACATATAGGACTATGGGCTAGGCTACATGAGGTGTGATACTAACCTTATTAAAACATATAGGACTATGGGCTAGGCTACATGAGGTGTGATACTAACCTTATTAAAACATATAGGACTATGGGCTACATGAGGTGTGATACTAACCTTATTAAAACATATAGGACTATGGGCTAGGATACATGAGGTGTGATACTAACCTTATTAAAACATAATGGACTATGGGCTAGGCTACATGAGGTGTGATACTAACCTTATTAAAACATATAGGACTATGGGCTAGGCTACATGAGGTGTGATACTAACCTTATTAAAACATATAGGACTATGGGCTAGGCTACATGAGGTGTGATACTAACCTTATTAAAACATATAGGACTATGGGCTACATGAGGTGTGATACTAACCTTATTAAAACATATAGGACTATGGGCTACATGAGGTGTGATACTAACCTTATTAAAACATATAGGACTATGGGCTACATGAGGTGTGATACTAACCTTATTAAAACATATAGGCCTATGGGCTAGGCTACATGAGGTGTGATACTAACCTTATTAAAACATATAGGAGTATGGGCTACATGAGGTGTGATACTAACCTTATTAAAACATATAGGACTATGGGCTAGGCTACATGAGGTGTGATACTAACCTTATTAAAACATATAGGACTATGGGCTAGGCTACATGAGGTGTGATACTAACCTTATTAAAACATATAGGACTATGGGCTACATGAGGTGTGATACTAACCTTATTAAAACATATAGGACTATGGGCTACATGAGGTGTGATACTAACCTTATTAAAACATATAGGCCTATGGGCTACATGAGGTGTGATACTAACCTTATTAAAACATATAGGACTATGGGCTAGGCTACATGAGGTGTGATACTAACCTTATTAAAACATATAGGACTATGGGCTAGGCTACATGAGGTGTGATACTAACCTTATTAAAACATATAGGACTATGGGCTAGGCTACATGAGGTGTGATACTAACCTTATTAAAACATATAGGACTATGGGCTAGGCTACATGAGGTGTGATACTAACCTTATTAAAACATATAGGACTATGGGCTACATGAGGTGTGATACTAACCTTATTAAAACATATAGGACTATGGGCTACATGAGGTGGGATACTAACCTTATTAAAACATATAGGACTATGGGCTAGGCTACATGAGGTGTGATACTAACCTTATTAAAACATATAGGCCTATGGGCTACATGAGGTGTGATACTAACCTTATTAAAACATATAGGACTATGGGCTAGGCTACATGAGGTGTGATACTAACCTTATTAAAACATATAGGACTATGGGCTAGGCTACATGAGGTGTGATACTAACCTTATTAAAACATATAGGACTATGGGCTACATGAGGTGTGATACTAACCTTATTAAAACATATAGGACTATGGGCTAGGCTACATGAGGTGTGATACTAACCTTATTAAAACATATAGGACTATGGACTAGGCTACATGAGGTCTGATACTAACCTTATTAAAACATATAGGACTATGGGCTACATGAGGTGTGATACTAACCTTATTAGAACATATAGGACTATGGGCTACATGAGGTGTGATACTAACCTTATTAAAACATATAGGACTATGGGCTAGGCTACATGAGGTGTGGTACTAACCTTATTAAAACATATAGGACTATGGGCTAGGCTAGATGAGGTGTGATACTAACCTTATTAAAACAAATAGGACTATGGGCTACATGAGGTGGGGTACTAACCTTATCAAAACATATAGGACTATGGGCTACATGAGGTGTGATACTAACCTTATTAAAACATATAGGACTATGGGCTAGGCTACACGAGGTGTGATACTAACCTTATTAAAACATATAGGACTATGGGCTAGGCTACATGAGGTGTGATACTAACCTTATTAAAACATATAGGACTATGGACTAGGATACATGAGGTGTGATACTAACCTTATTAAAACATATAGGACTATGGGCTAGGCTACATGAGGTGTGATACTAACCTTATTAAAACATATAGGACTATGGGCTAGGCTACATGAGGTGTGATACTAACCTTATTAAAACATATAGGACTATGGGCTAGGCTACATGAGGTGTGATACTAACCTTATTAAAACATATAGGACTATGGGCTAGGCTACATGAGGTGTGATACTAACCTTATTAAAACATATAGGACTATGGGCTAGGCTACATGAGGTGTGATACTAACCTTATTAAAACATATAGGACTATGGGCTAGGCTACATGAGGTGTGATACTAACCTTATTAAAACATATAGGACTATGGGCTACATGAGGTGTGATACTAACCTTATTAAAACATATAGGACTATGGGCTACATGAGGTGTGCGACTATGATCCGAACAAGCCGCAAAAAAAAAAGGCATTCTTTCTTATGCTGGGCATCATTCACAAGTGATACGCTAATATTGTCACCCATCTGACTATTCTTGATTTAATCTTGTCTTTACATATACTAAATAATATATGTTCAGTGTAAATTATTAAAAGTAGTTCTCGTGCAACGAGAGTTGTTTGGTTTGTTAAACTTTGATATTGTTTGTTTGTTCATGTGATGTTGTTTGTTTTGTTCATGTGATGTTGTTTGTTTTGTTCATGTGATGTTGTTTGTTTTGTTCATGTGATGTTGTTTGTTTTGTTCATGTGATGTTGTTTGTTTTGTTCATGTGATGCTGTTTGTTTGTTCATGTGATGCTGTTTGTTTGTTCATGTGATGCTGTTTGTTTTGTTCATGTGATGTTGTTTGTTTTGTTCATGTGATGTTGTTTGTTTGTTCATGTGATGTTATTTGTTTGTTCATGTGATGTTGTTTGTTTGTTCATGTGATGTTGTTTGTTTTGTTCATGTGATGTTGTTTGTTTGTTCATGTGATGTTGTTTGTTTGTTCATGTGATGTTGTTTGTTTGTTCATGTGATGTTGTTTGTTTGTTCATGTGATGTTGTTTGTTTGTTCATGTGATGTTGTTTGTTTGTTCATGTGATGTTGTTTGTTTGTTTATGTGATGTTGTTTGTTTGTTCATGTGATGTTGTTTGTTTGTTCATGTGATGTTGTTTGTTTGTTCATGTGATGTTGTTTGTTTGTTCATGTGATGTTGTTTGTTTTGTTCATGTGATGTTGTTTGTTTTGTTCATGTGATGCTGTTTGTTTGTTCATGTGATGTTGTTTGTTTTGTTCATGTGATGTTGTTTGTTTGTTCATGTGATGTTGTTTGTTTGTTCATGTGATGTTGTTTGTTTGTTCATGTGATGTTGTTTGTTTTGTTCATGTGATGTTGTTTGTTTTGTTCATGTGATGTTGTTTGTTTTGTTCATGTGATGTTGTTTGTTTGTTCATGTGATGTTGTTTGTTTGTTCATGTGATGTTGTTTGTTTTGTTCATGTGATGTTGTTTGTTTTGTTCATGTGATGCTGTTTGTTTGTTCATGTGATGTTGTTTGTTTTGTTCATGTGATGTTGTTTGTTCGTTCATGTGATGTTGTTTGTTTGTTCATGTGATGTTGTTTGTTTGTTCATGTGATGTTGTTTGTTTGTTCATGTGATGTTGTTTGTTTTGTTCATGTGATGTTGTTTGTTTTGTTCATGTGATGTTGTTTGTTTTGTTCATGTGATGTTGTTTGTTTGTTCATGTGATGCTCTTTGTTTGTTCATGTGATGTTGTTTGTTTTGTTCATGTGATGTTGTTTGTTTGTTCATGTGATGTTGTTTGTTTTGTTCATGTGATGTGTGTTTGTTCATGTGATGTTGTTTGTTTGTTCATGTGATGTTGTTTGTTTTGTTCATGTGATGTTGTTTGTTTTGTTCATGTGATGTTGTTTGTTTTGTTCATGTGATGTTGTTTGTTTTGTTCATGTGATGTTGTTTGTTTTGTTCATGTGATGCTGTTTGTTTGTTCATGTGATGCTGTTTGTTTGTTCATGTGATGCTGTTTGTTTTGTTCATGTGATGTTGTTTGTTTTGTTCATGTGATGTTGTTTGTTTGTTCATGTGATGTTATTTGTTTGTTCATGTGATGTTGTTTGTTTGTTCATGTGATGTTGTTTGTTTTGTTCATGTGATGTTGTTTGTTTGTTCATGTGATGTTGTTTGTTTGTTCATGTGATGTTGTTTGTTTGTTCATGTGATGTTGTTTGTTTGTTCATGTGATGTTGTTTGTTTGTTCATGTGATGTTGTTTGTTTGTTCATGTGATGTTGTTTGTTTGTTTATGTGATGTTGTTTGTTTGTTCATGTGATGTTGTTTGTTTGTTCATGTGATGTTGTTTGTTTGTTCATGTGATGTTGTTTGTTTGTTCATGTGATGTTGTTTGTTTGTTCATGTGATGTTGTTTGTTTTGTTCATGTGATGCTGTTTGTTTGTTCATGTGATGTTGTTTGTTTTGTTCATGTGATGTTGTTTGTTTGTTCATGTGATGTTGTTTGTTTGTTCATGTGATGTTGTTTGTTTGTTCATGTGATGTTGTTTGTTTTGTTCATGTGATGTTGTTTGTTTTGTTCATGTGATGTTGTTTGTTTTGTTCATGTGATGTTGTTTGTTTGTTCATGTGATGTTGTTTGTTTTGTTCATGTGATGTTGTTTGTTTTGTTCATGTGATGCTGTTTGTTTGTTCATGTGATGTTGTTTGTTTTGTTCATGTGATGTTGTTTGTTCGTTCATGTGATGTTGTTTGTTTGTTCATGTGATGTTGTTTGTTTGTTCATGTGATGTTGTTTGTTTGTTCATGTGATGTTGTTTGTTTTGTTCATGTGATGTTGTTTGTTTTGTTCATGTGATGTTGTTTGTTTTGTTCATGTGATGTTGTTTGTTTGTTCATGTGATGTTCTTTGTTTGTTCATGTGATGTTGTTTGTTTTGTTCATGTGATGTTGTTTGTTTGTTCATGTGATGTTGTTTGTTTTGTTCATGTGATGTGTGTTTGTTCATGTGATGTTGTTTGTTTGTTCATGTGATGTTGTTTGTTTTGTTCATGTGATGTTGTTTGTTTTGTTCATGTGATGTTGTTTGTTTTGTTCATGTGATGTTGTTTGTTTGTTCATGTGATGTTGTTTGTTTTGTTCATGTGATGTTGTTTGTTTGTTCATGTGATGTTGTTGTTTGTTTGTTCATGTGATGTTGTTTGTTTGTTCATGTGATGTTGTTTGTTTTGTTCATGTGATGCTGTTTGTTTGTTCATGTGATGCTGTTTGTTTGTTCATGTGATGCTGTCGGTCCACTCACATATCCCAGTCTGAAGTTCCGTACGGTCCACTCTGGCGATTCTGACTCCGACAGCATCTCCACACTGATCTCTCCGTAGGCCACCGGCTCGTCTGTGAACGGCCAGTAGTGGTCACACTTCACCCTGCGTCTCTCATTACACTGCGTCAGCATCACAATGATGTGGCTCTTCTGCTGCAGGACCATGTTCCAGAAGTCGTTCCTCGTCTCAGGCAGAGGGCCCTGAGTGGCGATGTACTCTCTGGGGGATTTATAACCCTGGAGGGGGAGAAAACCAGGGTTATGGATACTGTTGGGGTTCAGGTCTCTAGAGGGCCCTGAGTGGTGATGTACTCTCTGGGGGATTTATAACCCTGGAGGGGGAGAAAACCAGGGTTATGGATACTGTTGGGGTTCAGGTCTCAGGCAGAGGGCCCTGAGTGGTGATGTACTCTCTGGGGGATTTATAACCCTGGAGGGGGAGAAAACCAGGGTTATGGATACTGTTGGGGTTCAGGTCTCAGGCAGAGGGACCTGGCTGGCGATGTACTCTCTGGGGGATTTATAACCCTGGAGGGGGAGAAAACCAGGGTTATGGTTACTGTTGGGGTTCAGGTCTCAGGCAGAGGGCCCTGAGTGGTGATGTACTCTCTGGGGGATTTATAACCCTGTAGAGGGAGAAAACCAGGGTTATGGATACTGTTGGGGTTCAGGTCTCAGGCCTCTAGAGGGCCCTGAGTGGTGATGTACTCTCTGGGGGATTTATAACCCTGGAGGGGGAGAAAACCAGGGTTATGGTTACTGTTGGGGTTCAGGTCTCTAGAGGGCCCTGAGTGGTGATGTACTCTCTGGGGGATTTATAACCCTGTAGAGGGAGAAAACCAGGGTTATGGAGACTGTTGGCTGGTATGTAGTTGGTATGTACTGGTACTAACTGGTATGTAGTTGGTATGTACTGGAACCTACTGGTATGTAGTTGGTATGTAGGGTATGTACTGGTACTAACTGGTATGTAGGGTATGTACTGGTACCTACTGGTATGTAGTTGGTATGTACTGGTACTAACTGGTATGTAGTTGGTATGTACTGGAACCTACTGGTATGTAGTTGGTATGTAGGGTATGTACTGGAACTTACTGGTATGTAGGGTATGTACTGGTACCTACTGGTATGTAGTTGGTATGTACTGGTACTAACTGGTATGTAGTTGGTATGTACTGGAACCTACTGGTATGTAGTTGGTATGTAGGGTATGTACTGGTACTAACTGGTATGTAGTTGGTATGTACTGGAACCTACTGGTATGTAGTTGGTATGTAGGGTATGTACTGGTACCTACTGGTATGTAGTTGGTATGTACTGGTACCTACTGGTATGTAGGGTATGTACTGGTACCTACTGGTATGTAGTTGGTATGTACTGGTACTAACTGGTATGTAGTTGGTATGTACTGGAACCTACTGGTATGTAGTTGGTATGTAGGGTATGTACTGGTACCTACTGGTATGTAGTTGGTATGTACTGGTACCTACTGGTATGTAGGGTATGTACTGGTACCTACTGGTATGTAGTTGGTATGTACTGGTACCTACTGGTATGTAGGGTATGTACTGGTACCTACTGGTATGTAGGGTATGTACTGGTACTTACTGGTATGTAGTTGGTATGTAGTGGTACCTACTGGTATGCAGGGTATGTACTGGTACTTACTGGTATGTAGGGTATGTACTGGTACTTACTGGTATGTAGGGTATGTACTGGTACTTACTGGTATGTAGAGTATGTACTGGTACTTACTGGTATGCAGTTGGTATGTACTGGTACTTACTGGTATGTAGGGTATGTACTGGTACTTATTGGTATGTAGGGTATGTACTGGAACTTACTGGTATGTAGGGTATGTACTGGTACTTACTGGTATGTAAGGTATGTACTGGTACTTACTGGTATGCAGGGTATGTACTGGTACTTACTGGTATGTAGGGTATGTACTGGTACTTACTGGTATGTAGAGTATGTACTGGTACTTACTGGTATGCAGTTGGTATGTACTGGTACTTACTGGTATGTAGGGTATGTACTGGTACTTATTGGTATGTAGGGTATGTACTGGAACTTACTGGTATGTAGGGTATGTACTGGTACCTACTGGTATGTAGTTGGTATGTACTGGTACTAACTGGTATGTAGTTGGTATGTACTGGAACCTACTGGTATGTAGTTGGTATGTAGGGTATGTACTGGTACCTACTGGTATGTAGTTGGTATGTACTGGTACCTACTGGTATGTAGGGTATGTACTGGTACCTACTGGTATGTACTGGTACTAACTGGTATGTAGTTGGTATGTACTGGAACCTACTGGTATGTAGTTGGTATGTAGGGTATGTACTGGTACCTACTGGTATGTAGTTGGTATGTACTGGTACCTACTGGTATGTAGGGTATGTACTGGTACCTACTGGTATGTAGTTGGTATGTACTGGTACCTACTGGTATGTAGGGTATGTACTGGTACCTACTGGTATGTAGGGTATGTACTGGTACTTACTGGTATGTAGTTGGTATGTAGTGGTACCTACTGGTATGCAGGGTATGTACTGGTACTTACTGGTATGTAGGGTATGTACTGGTACTTACTGGTATGTAGGGTATGTACTGGTACTTACTGGTATGTAGAGTATGTACTGGTACTTACTGGTATGCAGTTGGTATGTACTGGTACTTACTGGTATGTAGGGTATGTACTGGTACTTATTGGTATGTAGGGTATGTACTGGAACTTACTGGTATGTAGGGTATGTACTGGTACTTACTGGTATGTAAGGTATGTACTGGTACTTACTGGTATGCAGGGTATGTACTGGTACTTACTGGTATGTAGGGTATGTACTGGTACTTACTGGTATGTAGAGTATGTACTGGTACTTACTGGTATGCAGTTGGTATGTACTGGTACTTACTGGTATGTAGGGTATGTACTGGTACTTATTGGTATGTAGGGTATGTACTGGAACTTACTGGTATGTAGGGTATGTACTGGTATGTACTGGTATGTAGGGTATGTACTGGTACTTACTGGTATGTAGTTGGTATGTACTGGAACTTACTGGTATGTAGTTGGTATGTACTGGTACTTACTGGTATGTAGTTGGTATGTATTGGTATTTACTGGTATGTAGTTGGTATGTATTGGTACCTACTGGTATGTAGTGGTACCTACTGGTATGTAGTTGGTATGTACTGGTATTTACTGGTATGTAGTTGGTACCTACTGGTATGTAGTTGGTATGTAGTTGGTACCTACTGATATGTAGTTCGTATGTAGTTGGTACCTACTGGTATGTAGTTGGTATGTACTGGTACCTACTGGTATGTAGTTGGTATGTACTGGTATGTAGTTGGTATGTACTGGTACCTACTGGTATGTAGTGGTACCTACTGGTATGTAGTTGGTATGTACTGGTATTTACTGGTATGTAGTTGGTATGTACTGGTACCTACTGGTATGTAGTTGGTATGTACTGGTACCTACTGGTATGTAGTTGGTATGTACTGGTACTTACTGGTATGTAGTTGGTATGTACTGGTACCTACTGGTATGTAGTTGGTATGTACTGGTACCTACTGGTATGTAGTTGGTATGTACTGGTATGTAGTTGGTACCTACTGGTATGTACTGGTATGTAGTTGGTATGTACTGGTACTTACTGGTATGTAGTTGGTATGTACTGGTACCTACTGGTATGTAGTTGGTATGTACTGGTACCTACTGGTATGTAGTTGGTATGTACTGGTACTTACTGGTATGTAGTTGGTATGTACTGGTACCTACTGGTATGTAGTTGGTATGTACTGGTACCTACTGGTATGTAGTTGGTATGTACTGGTACCTACTGGTATGTAGCTGGTATGTAGTGGTACCTACTGGTATGTAGTTGGTATGTACTGGTACTTACTGGTATGTAGTTGGTATGTACTGGTACCTACTGGTATGTAGCTGGTATGTACTGGTACTTACTGGTATGTAGTTGGTATGTACTGGTACCTATTGGTATGTAGCTGGTATGTACTGGTACTTACTGGTATGTAGTTGGCGTTGATGTAGTCAGATCCCTCGTCGTTGTGTAAATAGATCAACTTCACTCTGCTGAAGTCATCTGGGGAAAGTCATGGTTCTGTTCAGTCCTCAGTTATCTGTTTCCTGTCTGTTATATATGGTATAGTGTCTGTTTCCTGTCTGTTATACATGGTATAGTGTCTGTTTCCTGTCTGTTATACATGGTATAGTGTCTGTTTCCTGTCTGTTATACATGGTATAGTGTCTGTTTCCTGTCTGTTATATATGGTATAGTGTCTGTTTCCTGTCTGTTATATATGGTATAGTGTCTGTTTCCTGTCTGTTATACATGGTATAGTGTCTGTTTCCTGTCTGTTATATATGGTATAGTGTCTGTTTCCTGTCTGTTATACATGGTATAGTGTCTGTTTCCTGTCTGTTATACATGGTATAGTGTCTGTTTCCTGTCTGTTATATATGGTAGAGTGTCTGTTTCCTGTCTGTTTCCTGTCTGTTATATATGGCATAGTGTCTGTTTCCTGTCTGTTATATATGGCATAGTGTCTGTTTCCTGTCTGTTTCCTGTCTGTTATATATGGTATAGTGTCTGTTTCCTGTCTGTTTCCTGTCTGTTATATATGGCATAGTGTCTGTTTCCTGTCTGTTTCCTGTCTGTTTCCTGTCTGTTATACATGGCATAGTGTCTGTTTCCTGTCTGTTTCCTGTCTGTTTCCTGTCTGTTATACATGGCATGGTGTCTGTTTCCTGTCTGTTATATATGGCATAGTGTCTGTTTCCTGTCTGTTATATATGGCATAGTGTCTGTTTCCTGTCTGTTATATATGGTATAGTGTCTGTTTCCTGTCTGTTATATATGGCATAGTGTCTGTTTCCTGTCTGTTATATATGGCATAGTGTCTGTTTCCTGTCTGTTATATATGGCATACGGTCTGTTTCCTGTCTGTTATATATGGCATAGTGTCTGTTTCCTGTCTGTTATATATGGCATACGGTCTGTTTCCTGTCTGTTATATATGGCATAGTGTCTGTTTCCTGTCTGTTATATATGGCATAGTGTCTGTTTCCTGTCTGTTATATATGGCATACGGTCTGTTTCCTGTCTGTTATATATGGCATAGTGTCTGTTTCCTGTCTGTTATATATGGCATAGTGTCTGTTTCCTGTCTGTTATATATGGCATAGTGTCTGTTTCCTGTCTGTTTCCTGTCTGTTTCCTGTCTGTTATATATGGTATAGTGTCTGTTTCGTGTCTGTTTCGTGTCTGTTTCCTGTCTGTTTCCTGTCTGTTTCCTGTCTGTTATATATGGCATAGTGTCTGTTTCCTGTCTGTTTCCTGTCTGTTATATATGGTATAGTGTCTGTTTCCTGTCTGTTATATATGGCATAGTGTCTGTTTCCTGTCTGTTTCCTGTCTGTTTCCTGTCTGTTTCTACAGATCCACTACCATGTTAAATCATACTGTTATATATGGCATAGTGTCTGTTTCCTGTCTGTTATATATGGCATCGTGTCTGTTTCCTGTCTGTTTCCTGTCTGTTTCCTGTCTGTTATATATGGTATAGTGTCTGTTTCCTGTCTGTTATATATGGCATAGTGTCTGTTTCCTGTCTGTTATATATGGCATAGTGTCTGTTTCCTGTCTGTTATATATGGCATATGGTCTGTTTCCTGTCTGTTATATATGGCATAGTGTCTGTTTCCTGTCTGTTATATATGGCATAGTGTCTGTTTCCTGTCTGTTTCTACAGATCCACTACCATGTTAAATCATACTGTTATATATGGCATAGTGTCTGTTTCCTGTCTGTTATACATGGCATAGTGTCTGTTTCCTGTCTGTTTCCTGTCTGTTTCCTGTCTGTTATATATGGCATAGTGTCTGTTTCCTGTCTGTTTCTACAGATAAACTACCATGTTAAATCATACTGTTATATATGGCATAGTGTCTGTTTCCTGTCTGTTATATATGGTATAGTGTCTGTTTCCTGTCTGTTATATATGGCATAGTGTCTGTTTCCTGTCTGTTATATATGGCATAGTGTCTGTTTCCTGTCTGTTATATATGGCATAGTGTCTGTTTCCTGTCTGTTTCTACAGATCCACTACCATGTTAAATCATACTGTTATATATGGCATAGTGTCTGTTTCCTGTCTGTTATACATGGCATAGTGTCTGTTTCCTGTCTGTTTCCTGTCTGTTTCCTGTCTGTTATATATGGCATAGTGTCTGTTTCCTGTCTGTTTCTACAGATAAACTACCATGTTAAATCATACTGTTATATATGGCATAGTGTCTGTTTCCTGTCTGTTATATATGGTATAGTGTCTGTTTCCTGTCTGTTATATATGGCATAGTGTCTGTTTCCTGTCTGTTATATATGGTATAGTGTCTGTTACTTGTCTGTTATATATGGCATAGTGTCTGTTTCCTGTCTGTTTCTACAGATCCACTACCATGTTAAATCATACTGTTATATATGGTATAGTGTCTGTTTCCTGTCTGTTATATATGGTATAGGGTCTGTTTCCTGTCTGTTATACATGGTATAGTGTCTGTTTCCTGTCTGTTATATATGGCATAGTGTCTGTTTCCTGTCTGTTTCTACAGATAAACTACCATGTTAAATCATACTGTTATATATGGCATAGTGTCTGTTTCCTGTCTGTTATATATGGCATAGTGTCTGTTTCCTGTCTGTTATATATGGCATAGTGTCTGTTTCCTGTCTGTTTCTACAGATATACTACCATGTTAAATCATACTGTTATATATGGTATAGTGTCTGTTTCCTGTCTGTTATATATGGTATAGTGTCTGTTTCCTGTCTGTTTCTACAGATATACTACCATGTTAAATCATACTGTTATATATGGTATAGTGCCTGTTTCCTGTCTGTTATATATGGCATAGTGTCTGTTTCCTGTCTGTTTCTACAGATATACTACCATGTTAAATCATACTGTTATATATGGCATAGTGTCTGTTTCCTGTCTGTTATATATGGCATAGTGTCTGTTTCCTGTCTGTTATATATGGCATAGTGTCTGTTTCCTGTCTGTTTCTACAGATCCACTACCATGTTAAATCATACTGTTATATATGGCATAGTGTCTGTTTCTACAGATAAACAACCATTTCCTGTCTGTTTCTACAGATAAATTACCATGTTAAATCATACTGTTATACATGGCAGAGTGTCTGCTATTGGTAGATAGTTCCCCGGTCACTCACATGGCAGGATGTTGGTGTAGCGGTTCTTGGGTCTGTTGATAAGCAGGTCTGCTGCATCATGGGAAAGATCCAGACCTACGCTCTTCAGCTCCTACAACATGGCAGACACATGACAGACACATGCCAGACACATGACAGGCCATGAGCGACGACTCAAACACAAAATCTAATCCAGGTATAACATGATCATATATCTAATCCAGGTATAACATGATCATATATCTAATCCAGGTATAACATGATCCAGGTATAACATGATCATATATCTAATCCAGGTATAACAAGATCATATATCTAATCCAAGTATAACAGGATCATATATCTAATCCAGGTATAACATGATCATATATCTAATCCAGGTATAACATGATCATATATCTAATCCAGATATAACATGATCCAGGTATAACAGGATCATATATCTAATCCAGGTATAAAAGGATCATATATCTAATCCAGGTATAACATGATCATATATCTAATCCAGGTATAACATGATCATATATCTAATCCAGGTATAACATGATCATATATCTAATCCAGGTATAACAGGATCATATATCTAATCCAGGTATAACATGATCATATATCTAATCCAAGTATAACATGATCCAGGTATAACATGATCATATATCTGATCCAGGTATAACATGATCATATATCTGATCCAGGTATAACATGATCCAGGTATAACAGGATCGTATATCTAATCCAGGTATAACATGATCATATATCTAATCCAGGTATAACATGATCCAGGTATAACAGGATCATATATCTAATCCAGGTATAATATGACCATATATCTGATCCAGGTATAACATGATCATATATCTAATCCAGATATAACAGGATCATATATCTAATCCAGGTATAACATGATCATATATCTAATCCAGGTATAACAGGATCATATATCTAATCCAGGTATAACATGATCATATATCTAATCCAGGTATAACATGATCATATATCTGATCCAGGTATAACATGATCATATATCTAATCCAGATATAACATGATCATATATCTGATCCAGGTATAACATGATCATATATCTAATCCAGGTATAACAGGATCATATATCTAATCCAGGTATAACATGATCATATATCTAATCCAGGTATAACATGATCCAGGTATAACATGATCATATATCTAATCCAGGTATAACATGATCATATATCTAATCCAGGTATAACAAGATCATATATCTAATCCAAGTATAACAGGATCATATATCTAATCCAGGTATAACATGATCATATATCTAATCCAGGTATAACATGATCATATATCTAATCCAGATATAACATGATCCAGGTATAACATGATCATATATCTGATCCAGGTATAACATGATCATATATCTAATCCAGGTATAACATGATCATATATCTAATCCAGGTATAACATGATCATATATCTAATCCAGGTATAACATGATCATATATCTAATCCAGGTATAACATGATCATATATCTAATCCAGGTATAACATGATCATATGTCTGATCCAGGTATAACATGATCATATATCTAATCCAGGTATAACATGATCCAGGTATAACAGGTACATATATCTAATCCAGGTATAACATGATCATATATCTAATCCAGGTATAACATGATCATATATCTAATCCAGGTATAACATGATCATATATCTAATCCAAGTATAACATGATCATATATCTAATCCAGGCATAACAAGATCATATATCTAATCCAAGTATAACAGGATCATATATCTAATCCAGGTATAACATGATCATATATCTAATCCAGGTATAACATGATCATATATCTAATCCAGATATAACATGATCCAGGTATAACAGGATCATATATCTAATCCAGGTATAACATGATCATATATCTAATCCAGGTATAACAGGATCATATATCTAATCCAGGTATAACATGATCATATATCTAATCCAAGTATAACATGATCCAGGTATAACATGATCATATATCTGATCCAGGTATAACATGATCATATATCTGATCCAGGTATAACATGATCCAGGTATAACAGGATCGTATATCTAATCCAGGTATAACATGATCATATATCTAATCCAGGTATAACATGATCCAGGTATAACAGGATCATATATCTAATCCAGGTATAACATGATCATATATCTAATCCAGGTATAACATGATCATATATCTGATCCAGGTATAACATGATCATATATCTGATCCAGGTATAACAGGATCAAATATCTAATCCAGGTATAACATGATCATATATCTGATCCAGGTATAACATGATCATATATCTAATCCAGGTATAACATGATCCAGGTATAACGTGATCCAGGTATAACATGATCCAGGTATAACATGATCATATATCTAATCCAGGTATAACATGATCATATATCTAATCCAGGTATAACATGATCATATATCTAATCCAGGTATAACAGGATCATATATCTGATCCAGGTATAACATGATCATATATCTGATCCAGGTATAACAGGATCATATATCTAATCCAGGTATAACAGGATCATATATCTAATCCAGGTATAACAGGATCATATATCTGATCCAGGTATAACATGATCATATATCTAATCCAGGTATAACATGATCATATATCTAATCCAGGTATAACAGGATCATATATCTAATCCAGGTATAACAGGATCATATATCTAATCCAGGTATAACATGATCATATATCTAATCCAGGTATAACATGATCATATATCTAATCCAGGTATAACAGGATCATATATCTAATCCAGGTATAACATGATCATATATCTAATCCAGGTATAACATGATCATATATCTAATCCAGGTATAACAGGATCATATATCTGATCATTAGGATCATTAGGTCATCAAAATACTACCTCAAACTGCAGAGAGAACTTGTAGGCGGAGTCTTTGCTCATGTCTTTGAGGTACGCATCAAAGTCATCTAGCTGGACAGGGCTGAAACACAACACACAGAACAGTCATCCAGCTGGACAGGGCTGAAACACAACACACACAGAACAGTCATCTAGCTGGACAGGGCTAAAACACAACACACAGAACAGTCATCCAACTGGACAGGGCTGAAACACAACACACAGAACAGTCATCCAGCTGGACAGGGCTGAAACACAACACACACAGAACAGTCATCCAGCTGAACAGGGCTGAAACACAACACACAGAACAGTCATCCAGCTGGACAGGGCTGAAACACAACACACAGAACAGTCAACCAGCTGGACAGGGCTGAAACACAACACACACAGAACAGTCATCCTGCTGGACAGGGCTGAAACACAACACACACAGAACAGTCATCCAGCTGGACAGGGCTGAAACACAACACACAGAACAGTCATCCAGCTGGACAGGGCTGAAACACAACACACAGAACAGTCATCCAGCTGGACAGGGCTGAAACACAACACACAGAACAGTCAACCAGCTGGACAGGGCTGAAACACAACACACACAGAACAGTCATCCAGCTGGACAGGGCTGAAACACAACACACAGAACAGTCATCCAGCTGGACAGGGCTGAAACACAACACACACAGAACAGTCATCTAGCTGGACAGGGCTGAAACACAACACACAGAACAGTCATCTAGCTGGACAGGGCTGAAACACACACACAGAACAGTCATCCAGCTGGACAGGGCTGAAATACAACACACAGAACAGTCATCCAGCTGGACAGGGCTGAAACACAACACACACAGAACAGTAATCTAGCTGGACAGGGCTGAAACACAACACACAGAACAGTCATCTAGCTGGACAGGGCTGAAACACACACACAGAACAGTCATCCAGCTGGACAGGGCTGAAACACAACACACAGAACAGTCATCCAGCTGGACAGGGCTGAAACACAACACACACAGAACAGTCATCCTGCTGGACAGGGCTGAAACACAACACACACAGAACAGTCATCCAGCTGGACAGGGCTGAAACACAACACACACAGAACAGTCATCCTGCTGGATAGGGCTGAAACACAACACACACAGAACAGTCATCCAGCTGGACAGGGCTGAAACACAACACACACAGAACAGTCATCCTGCTGGACAGGGCTGAAACACAACACACACAGAACAGTCATCCAGCTGGACAGGGCTGAAACACAACACACAAAACAGTCATCCAGCTGGACAGGGCTGAAACACAACACACAGAGAACAGTCATCTAGCTGGACAGGGCTGAAACACAACACACAGAACAGTCATCTATACTTCACACATATTAACACACACACACACACACACACACACACACACACACACACACACACACACACACACACACACACAGATTAACACACACACACAGATTAACACACACACAGATTAACACACACACACACTTCGCACACAGATTAACACACTTCACACACAGCGATTAACACATTTCACTCACACACACAGATTAACACACTTCACACACACACACACACACATTAACACACAGATTAACACACACACACACACACACACTTCGCGCACAGATTAACACACACACAGAGATTAACACACACAGATTAACACACTTCACACACAGAGATTAACACATTTCACTCACACACACAGATTAACACACTTCACACACACACAGATTAACACACAGATTAACACACACACACACACTTCGCGCACAGATTAACACACACACACACACAGATTAACACACACAGATTAACACACACAGATTAACACACTTCACACACAGAGACTAACACATTTCACTCACACACACATATTAACACACACACAGATTAACACACACACAGAGATTAACACACTTCACACACACAGATTAACACACACACAGAGATTAACACACATAGATTAACACAGTTCACACAGAGATTAACACACACAGATTAACACACACACAGAGATTAACACACACAGATTAACACAGTTCACACAGAGATTAACACACTTCACACACACAGATTAACACACACACAGAGATTAACACACATAGATTAACACAGTTCACACACAGATTAACACACACAGATTAGCACAGTTCACACACAGATTAACATATTTCCTCACAAGCACACACTGCAGCCAACACACATCCTTTCAGTGTTACCTGGTTAGCTTCCGTTTCTTTAACGCAGTCTTGCTCCTATAAAACACAGACGGAGGAAATCCCTGATCGTTTGGTGTTCCACCATCTTGTATATACAATCAGACATTTAGTTCCCAACAGAAGGGATCCAACATCCCATTAAATCACTGTTGTCATTCTAGACAATAGAGGATAACCTACAGAACCAGTTGTCAGAACCATCCCTCTACCACTGGACCCACATCACCACCCAACCTACAGAACCAGTTGTCAGAACCATCCCTCTACCACTGGACCCACATCACCACCCAACCTACAGAACCAGTTGTCAGAACCATCCCTCTACCACTGGACCCACATCGCCACCCAACCTACAGAACCAGTTGGCAGAACCATCCCTCTATTCACTGGACCCACATCACCACCCAACCTACAGAACCAGTTGTCAGAACCATCCCTCTACTACTGGACCCACATCACCACCCAACCTACAGAACCAGTTGGCAGAACCATCCCTCTACCACTGGACCCACATCACCACCCAACCTACAGAACCAGTTGTCAGAACCATCCCTCTACCACTGGACCCACATCACCCAACCTACAGAACCAGTTGGCAGAACCATCCCTCTACCACTGGACCCACATCACCACCCAACCTACAGAACCAGTTTGGCAGAACCATCCCTCTACCACTGGACCCACATCACCACCCAACCTACAGAACCAGTTGTCAGAATCATCCCTCTACCACTGGACCCACATCACCACCCAACCTACAGAACCAGTTGTCAGAATCATCCCTCTACCACTGGACCCACATCACCACCCAACCTACAGAACCAGTTGGAAGAACCATCCCTCTACCACTGGACCCACATCACCACCCAACCTACAGAACCAGTTGTCAGAATCATCCCTCTATCCACTGGACCCACATCACCACCCAACCTACAGAACCAGTTGTCAGAACCATCCCTATACCACTGGACCCACATCACCCAACCTACAGAACCAGTTGTCAGAACCATCCCCCTACCACTGGACCCACATCATCACCCAACCTACAGAACCAGTTGTCAGAACCATCCCTCTACCACTGGACCCACATCACCACCCAACCTACAGAACCAGTTGTCAGAACCATCCCTCTACCACTGGACCCACATCATCACCCAACCTACAGAACCAGTTGTCAGAACCATCCCTCTACCACTGGACCCACATCACCCAACCTACAGAACCAGTTGACAGAACCATCCCTCTACCACTGGACCCACATCACCACCCAACCTACAGAACCAGTTGGCAGAACCATCCCTCTACCACTGGACCCACATCACCCAACCTACAGAACCAGTTGACAGCGTGCAGACAGCAAGCAGACAGCAAGCAGACAGCGTGCAGACAGCAAGCAGACAGCGTGCAGACAGCAAGCAGACAGCGAGCAGACAGCAAGCAGACAGCAAGCAGACAGCGTGCAGACAGCAAGCAGACAGCGAGCAGACAGCAAGCAGACAGCAAGCAGACAGCAAGCAGACAGCAAGCAGACAGCGTGCAGACAGCGTGCAGACAGCAAGCAGACAGCAAGCAGAGAGCAAGCAGACAGCAAGCAGACAGCAAGCAGACAGCGTGCAGACAGCAAGCAGACAGCGTGCAGACAGCAAGCAGACAGCGTGCAGACAGCGTGCAGACAGCAAGCAGACAGCGTGCAGACAGCAAGCAGACAGCGTGCAGACAGCAAGCAGACAGCAAGCAGACAGCGTGCAGACAGCGTGCAGAGAGCAAGCAGACAGCAAGCAGACAGCAAGCAGACAGCAAGCAGACAGCAAGCAGACAGCAAGCAGACAGCAAGCAGACAGCGTGCAGACAGCGTGCAGACAGCGTGCAGACAGCAAGCAGACAGCAAGCAGACAGCGTGCAGACAGCGTGCAGACAGCAAGCAGACAGCAAGCAGACAGCAAGCAGACAGCGTGCAGACAGCAAGCAGACAGCAAGCAGACAGCGTGCAGACAGCAAGGAGGCAGCAAGGAGCAAGGAGGCAGAGGGGACAGCCTGTCTAACAGGCCCCAGAACAGTTACTTACCAAGGAGGCAGAGGGGACAGCCTGTCTAACACAGGCCCCAGAACAGTTATATACCAAGGAGGCAGAGGGGACAGCCTGTCTAACAGGCCCCAGAACAGTTACTTACCAAGGAGGCAGAGGGGACAGCCTTTCTAACACAGGCCCCAGAACAGTTACTTACCAAGGAGGCAGAGGGGACAGCCTGTCTAACACAGGCCCCAGAACAGTTACTTACCAAGGAGGCAGAGGGGACAGCCTGTCTAACACAGGCTCCAGAACAGTTACTTACCAAGGAGGCAGAGGGGACAGCCTTTCTAACTGGCCCCAGAACAGTTACTTACCAAGGAGGCAGAGGGGACAGCCTTTCTAACAGGCCCCAGAACAGTTACTTACCAAGGAGGCAGAGAGGACAGCCTGTCTAACAGGCCCCAGAACAGTTACTTACCAAGGAGGCAGAGAGGACAGCCTGTCTAACAGGCCCCAGAACAGTTACTTACCAAGGAGGCAGAGGGGACAGCCTTTCTAACAGGCCCCAGAACAGTTACTTACCAAGGAGGCAGAGGGGACAGCCTTTCTAACACAGGCCCCAGAACAGTTACTTACCAAGGAGGCAGAGGGGACAGCATTTCTAACACAGGCCCCAGAACAGTTACTTACCAAGGAGGCAGAGGGGACAGCCTTTCTAACAGGCCCCAGAACAGTTACTTACCAAGGAGGCAGAGGGGACAGCATTTCTAACACAGGCCCCAGAACAGTTACTTACCAAGGAGGCAGAGGGGACAGCCTTTCTAACAGGCCCCAGAACAGTTACTTACCAAGGAGGCAGAGGGGACAGCATTTCTAACACAGGCCCCAGAACAGTTACTTACCAAGGAGGCAGAGGGGACAGCATTTCTAACACAGACCCCCAGAACAGTTACTTACCAAGGAGGCAGAGGGGACAGCCTGTCTAACACAGGCCCCAGAACAGTTACTTACCAAGGAGGCAGAGGGGACAGCCTGTCTAACACAGGCTCCAGAACAGTTACTTACCAAGGAGGCAGAGGGGACAGCCTTTCTAACACAGGCCCCAGAACAGTTACTTACCAAGGAGGCAGAGGGGACAGCCTTTCTAACAGGCCCCAGAACAGTTACTTACCAAGGAGGCAGAGGGGACAGCCTTTCTAACACAGGCCCCAGAACAGTTACTTACCAAGGAGGCAGAGGGGACAGCATTTCTAACACAGGCCCCAGAACAGTTACTTACCAAGGAGGCAGAGGGGACAGCCTTTCTAACAGGCCCCAGAACAGTTACTTACCAAGGAGGCAGAGGGGACAGCATTTCTAACACAGGCCCCAGAACAGTTACTTAGCAAGGAGGCAGAGGGGACAGCCTTTCTAACAGGCCCCAGAACAGTTACTTACCAAGGAGGCAGAGGGGACAGCCTTTCTAACACAGGCCCCAGAACAGTTACTTACCAAGGATTAATATAAAAAGCCAAAAGATAGTCAGTCCAAAGGCAGGATGGCAGGAGGGTGAGGAAGGCAAAGAGGCTCCTTCGCCTGAAGGGTGAGGAACAGACAGACACAGACAGACAGACAGGTTGGGTCAGAACAGACAGACACAGACAGACAGACAGGTTGGGTCAGAACAGACAGACAGACAGACAGACAGACAGACAGACAGACAGACAGACAGACAGACAGGTGGGGACAGAACAGACACCATTAGTAACATGGCAGAGAGGTAGGGTAGAATAGTTAGTCAGAGGTCAACATTGTTAATGTAGTCTGAGCCTGTTTAAAAGGCCTTCTATAGTGACCTGTCTTTAACTCTCTGGTCAAGACAATAAGAGCCTTCTGTTGGTTCACAGAGGAGACATCAATGACTGTGTTCTCTTGATCAGTCCACTAACAGCTCCTCAGTAGTAGGACTCAGTGTGCATAGGGCCCAATGTTGATATCTAACAGCTCCTCAGTAGAAGGACTCAGTGTGCATAGGGCCCAATGTTGATATCTAACAGCTCCTCAGTAGAAGGACTCAGTGTGCATAGGGCCCATTGTTAATATCTAACAGCTCCTCAGTAGAAGGACTCAGTGTGCATAGGGCCCAATGTTGATATCTAACAGCTCCTCAGTAGGACTCAGTGTGCATAGGGCCCAATGTTGATATCTAACAGCTCCTCAGTAGAAGGACTCGGTGTGCATAGGGCCCAATGTTGATATCTAACAGCTCCTCAGTAGAAGGACTCAGTGTGCATAGGGCCCAATGTTGATATCTAACAGCTCCTCAGTAGAAGGACTCAGTGTGCATAGGGCCCAATGTTGATATATAACAGCTCCTCAGTAGGACTCAGTGTGCATAGGGCCCAATGTTGATATCTAACAGCTCCTCAGTAGGACTCAGTGTGCATAGGGCCCAATGTTGATATCTAACAGCTCCTCAGTAGAAGGACTCGGTGTGCATAGGGCCCATTGTTAATATCTAACAGCTCCTCAATAGGACTCAGTGTGCATAGGCCCAATGTTGATATCTAACAGCTCCTCAGTAGAAGGACTCAGTGTGCATAGGGCCCAATGTTGATATCTAACAGCTCCTCAGTAGGACTCAGTGTGCATAAGGCCCAATGTTGATATCTAACAGCTCCTCAGTAGAAGGACTCAGTGTGCATAGGGCCCAATGTTGATATCTAACAGCTCCTCAGTAGAAGGACTCAGTGTGCATAGGGCCCAATGTTGATATCTAACAGCTCCTCAGTAGAAGGACTCAGTGTGCATAGGGCCCAATGTTGATATCTAACAGCTCCTCAGTAGAAGGACTCAGTGTGCATAGGGCCCAATGTTGATATCTAACAGCTCCTCAGTAGGACTCAGTGTGCATAGGGCCCAATGTTGATATCTAACAGCTCCTCAGTAGAAGGACTCAGTGTGCATAGGGCCCAATGTTGATATCTAACAGCTCCTCAGTAGGACTCAGTGTGCATAGGGCCCAATGTTGATATCTAACAGCTCCTCAGTAGAAGGACTCAGTGTGCATAGGGCCCATTGTTGATATCTAACAGCTCCTCAATAGGACTCAGTGTGCATAGGCCCAATGTTGATATCTAACAGCTCCTCAGTAGTAGGACTCAGTGTGCATAGGGCCCAATGTTGATATCTAACAGCTCCTCAGTAGTAGGACTCAGTGTGCATAGGGCCCAATGTTGATATCTAACAGCTCCTCAGTAGGACTCAGTGTGCATAAGGCCCAATGTTGATATCTAACAGCTCCTCAGTAGAAGGACTCAGTGTGCATAGGGCCCAATGTTGATATCTAACAGCTCCTCAGTAGAAGGACTCAGTGTGCATAGGGCCCAATGTTGATATCTAACAGCTCCTCAGTAGAAGGACTCAGTGTGCATAGGGCCCAATGTTGATATATAACAGCTCCTCAGTAGAAGGACTCAGTGTGCATAGGGCCCAATGTTGATATATAACAGCTCCTCAGTAGGACTCAGTGTGCATAGGGCCCAATGTTGATATCTAACAGCTCCTCAGTAGAAGGACTCAGTGTGCATAGGGCCCAATGTTGATATCTAACAGCTCCTCAGTAGAAGGACTCAGTGTGCATAGGGCCCAATGTTGATATCTAACAGCTCCTCAGTAGAAGGACTCAGTGTGCATAGGGCCCAATGTTGATATCTAACAGCTTCTCAGTAGTAGGAATCAGTGTGCATAGGGCCCAATGTTGATATCTAACAGCTCCTCAGTAGGACTCAGTGTGCATAGGGCCCAGTGTGCATAGGGCCCAGTGTGCATAGGGCCCAGTGTGCATAGGGCCCAGTGTGCATAGGGCCCAATGTTGATGTGTAACAGCTGTTTGGCTGTACAGTACCCCATGGTGAGGATCCATTCCACGTAACTCAATACACATCAAACAAACGGTCCTATTCCCAAGGCCAACAACGACGGGTTCTTCCACAACAACATTCCTTGTAATGTAAAGAAGTTGTTGACGCTAACAGAACTACCACCTAGCTAGCCGTTCATCATCATCATGCAGATAGAAAACACAAGCTGTGCAAGACTGGATCAGCCACACGACTGATGAGCTGAAGAGATGTTTCACGTTAACACTACACACTGATGAGGTGTGGCCTAGTGATGGGAGGTGTGGCCTAGTGATGGGAGGTGTGGCCTAGTGATGGGAGGTGTGGCCTAGTGATGGGAGGTGTGGCCTAGTGATGGGAGGTGTGGCCTAGTGATGGGAGGTGTGGCCTAGTGATGGGAGGTGTGGCCTAGTGATGGGAGGTGTGGCCTAGTGGTGGGAGGTGTGGCCTAGTGGTGGGAGGTGTGGCCTAGTGATGGGAGGTGTGGCCTAGTGATGGGAGGTGTGGCCGAGTGATGGGAGGTGTGGCTAGTGATGGGAGGTGTGGCCTAGTGATGGGAGGTGTGGCCTAGTGATGGGAGGTGTGGCCTAGTGATGGGAGGTGTGGCCTAGTGATGGGAGGTGTGGCCTAGTGATGGGAGGTGTGGCTAGTGATGGGAGGTGTGGCCTAGTGATGGGAGGTGTGGCCTAGTGATGGGAGGTGTGGCCTAGTGATGGGAGATGTGGCCTAGTGATGGGAGGTGTGTGTTTAGGATGAAGGCCTGCCGTAACAGACCGTCTTTAAACTCTTATATTAATCATCCAGAATCATTAGTCTGTTATCTACACCTTCAGAAGGGCATCGTCTACTGGACATAACTGACTGTTCAACAACCATCTCTTGATTAAAGGTACAGAGTCCCAATTGTTGAAGGGTTTGTTCATAGTTGAAATGTTCCATTAAATAGTAAACGTGTACAATAGGAGCCAAAAGCTCCAACCCAAATCATGTCTTCCCCTTTCCCCTACAGAGGAAGCAATGCTGGCCTCTCCCTTCGCACTCTGTTCCCCTGAGATCAGATTTACTACAGTGTCATCAAAACTATATTCCTACTGACTCTAACCAGTGTTAAACAGAGTTGTAGTCTCTCTCTCTCTCCCTGGTCTGGTAGTTGGATTAGAGGTTATTCCTACTAACTCTAACCAGTGTTAAACAGCGTTGTAGCCTCTCTCTCTGGTCTGATAGTTGGATTAGAGGTTATTCCTACTGACTCTAACCAGTGTTAAACAGAGTTGTAGTCTCTCTCTCTCTCCCTGGTCTGGTAGTTGGATTAGAGGTTATTCCTACTGACTCTAACCAGTGTTAAACAGAGTTGTAGTCTCTCTCTCTCTCCCTGGTCTGGTAGTTGGATTAGAGGTTATTCCTACTGATTCTAACCAGTGTTAAACAGAGTTGTAGTCTCTCTCTCTCTCCCTGGTCTGGTAGTTGGATTAGAGGTTATTCCTACTGACTCTAACCAGTGTTAAACAGCGTTGTAGCCTCTCTCCCTGGTCTGGTAGTTGGATTAGAGGTTATTCCTACTGACTCTAACCAGTGTTAAACAGCGTTGTAGTCTCTCTCTCTGGTCTGATAGTTGGATTAGAGGTTATTCCTACTGACTCTAACCAGTGTTAAACTGAGTTGTAGCCTCTCTCCCTGGTCTGGTAGTTGGATTAGAGGTTATTCCTACTAACTCTAACCAGTGTTAAACAGAGTTGTAGCCTCTCTCCCTGGTCTGGTAGTTGGATTAGAGGTTATTCCTACTAACTCTAACCAGTGTTAAACAGAGTTGTAGCCTCTCTCCCTGGTCTGGTAGTTGGATTAGAGGTTATTCCTACTGACTCTAACCAGTGTTAAACAGCGTTGTAGTCTCTCTCTCTCTCCCTGGTCTGGTAGTTGGATTAGAGGTTATTCCTACTAACTCTAACCAGTGTTAAACAGCGTTGTAGCCTCTCTCCCTGGTCTGATAGTTGGATTAGAGGTTATTCCTACTGACTCTAACCAGTGTTAAACAGCGTTGTAGTCTCTCTCTCTCTCCCTGGTCTGATAGTTGGATTAGAGGTTATTCCTACTAACTCTAACCAGTGTTAAACAGAGTTGTAGTCTCTCTCTCTCTCCCTGGTCTGATAGTTGGATTAAAGGTTATTCCTACTAACTCTAACCAGTGTTAAACAGAGTTGTACTCTCTCTCTCTCTCTGGTCTGATAGTTGGATTAGAGGTTATTCCTACTAACTCTAACCAGTGTTAAACAGAGTTGTAGTCTCTCTCTCTCTCCCTGCTCTGATAGTTGGATTAGAGGTTATTCCTACTGACTCTAAACAGTGTTAAACTGAGTTGTAGCCTCTCTCCCTGGTCTGGTAGTTGGATTAGAGGTTATTCCTACTGACTCTAACCAGTGTTAAACAGAGTTGTAGTCTCTCTCTCTCCCTGGTCTGATAGTTGGATTAGAGGTTATTCCTACTGACTCTAACCAGTGTTTAACAGAGTTGTAGTCTCTCTCTCCCTGGTCTGGTAGTTGGATTAGAGGTTATTCCTACTGACTCTAACCAGTGTTAAACAGAGTTGTACTCTCTCTCTCTCTCTCTGGTCTGATAGTTGGATTAGAGGTTATTCCTACTGACTCTAACCAGTGTTAAACAGAGTTGTAGTCTCTCTCTCTCTCCCTGGTCTGGTAGTTGGATTAGAGGTTATTCCTACTAACTCTAACCAGTGTTAAACAGCGTTGTAGTCTCTCTCTCCCTGGTCTGGTAGTTGGATTAGAGGTTATTCCTACTAACTCTAGCCAGTGTTAAACAGAGTTGTAGTCTCTCTCTCCCTGGTCTGGTAGTTGGATTAGAGGTTATTCCTACTAACTCTAACCAGTGTTTAACAGAGTTGTAGTCTCTCTCTCTCTCCCTGGTCTGGTAGTTGGATTAGAGGTTATTCCTACTGACTCTAACCAGTGTTAAACAGAGTTGTACTCTCTCTCTCTCTCTCTGGTCTGATAGTTGGATTAGAGGTTATTCCTACTGACTCTAACCAGTGTTAAACAGAGTTGTAGTCTCTCTCTCTCTCCCTGGTCTGGTAGTTGGATTAGAGGTTATTCCTACTAACTCTAACCAGTGTTAAACAGCGTTGTAGTCTCTCTCTCTCCCTGGTCTGGTAGTTGGATTAGAGGTTATTCCTACTAACTCTAACCAGTGTTAAACAGAGTTGTAGCCTCTCTCTCCCTGGTCTGGTAGTTGGATTAGAGGTTATTCCTACTGACTCTAACCAGTGTTAAACCGAGTTGTAGTCTCTCTCTCTCTCCCTGGTCTGATAGTTGGATTAGAGGTTATTCCTACTGACTCTAACCAGTGTTAAACAGAGTTGTAGTCTCTCTCTCTCTCCCTGGTATGGTAGTTGGATTAGAGGTTATTCCTACTAACTCTAACCAGTGTTAAACAGAGTTGTACTCTCTCTCTCCCTGGTCTGGTAGTTGGATTAGAGGTTATTCCTACTGACTCTAACCAGTGTTAAACCGAGTTGTACTCTCTCTCTCTCTCCCTGGTCTGATAGTTGGATTAGAGGTTATTCCTACTGACTCTAACCAGTGTTAAACAGAGTTGTAGCCTCTCTCTCTGGTCTGGTAGTTGGATTAGAGGTTATTCCTACTGACTCTAACCAGTGTTAAACAGAGTTATAGCCTCTCTCCCTGGTCTGGTAGTTGGATTAGAGGTTATTCCTACTAACTCTAACCAGTGTTAAACAGAGTTGTAGTCTCTCTCTCTCTCCCTGGTCTGGTAGTTGGATTAGAGGTTATTCCTACTAACTCTAACCAGTGTTAAACAGAGTTGTACTCTCTCTCTCTCTCCCTGGTCTGATAGTTGGATTAGAGGTTATTCCTACTGACTCTAACCAGTGTTAAACAGACTTGTAGTCTCTCTCCCTGGTCTGATAGTTGGATTAGAGGTTATTCCTACTGACTCTAGCCAGTGTTAAACAGCGTTGTAGCCTCTCTCCCTGGTCTGGTAGTTGGATTAGAGGTTATTCCTACTGACTCTAGCCAGTGTTAAACAGCGTTGTACTCTCTCTCTCCCTGGTCTGATAGTTGGATTAGAGGTTATTCCTACTGACTCTAACCAGTGTTAAACAGACTTGTAGTCTCTCTCTCTCCCTGGTCTGGTAGTTGGATTAGATGAATGGATCAGAACATTCAGATAGTCTGGTCGACTGAGGACAGCAGACTTGTTGTTTGGGGTTTCTGGTTCAGGGTAGAGACGGGGTTTCTGGTTCAGGGTAAAGACGGGGTTTCTGGTTCAGGGTAAAGACGGGGTTTCTGGTTCAGGGTAGAGACGGGGTTTCTGGTTCAGGGTAAAGACGGGGTTTCTGGTTCAGGGTAGAGACGGGGTTTCTGGTTCAGGGTAGAGGCAGGGTTTCTGGTTCAGGGTAGAGACGGGGTTTCTGGTTCAGGGTAGAGACGGGGTTTCTGGTTCAGGGTAGAGACGGGGTTTCTGGTTCAGGGTAGAGACGGGGTTTCTGGTTCAGGGTAGAGGCGGGGTTTCTGGTTCAGGGTAGAGACAGGGTTTCTGGTTCAGGGTAGAGACGGGGTAATTCCTACCAGTTGTAGGGCAGTTTGCCGTCTCTCTCAAACGAAGCAAAGTTGACGAATGTTTCTGCTCCGCACTCCCTGGAAGAAAGAAAGCAGACGGCTACAAACACAGAAATAACTTCCTGTATTACACACATGATGACTGAAACAATACAAAGAGGAAGTAAAACGTTTTGATTATGAAGACAAAAAAGAGGAATTGAAAATGCTTTAACCAAAATACTTGTATTCTATCTATTGCCAGGCTCTGTAGGTAATGCCCTGATCTACATCTAACCTGGGGCTCTGTGGGTAATGACCTGATCTACACTGGACAGATCTAACCTGAGGCTCTGTGGGTAATGACCTGATCTACACTGGACAGATCTAACCTGGGGCTCTGTGGGTAATGACCTGAACTACACTGGACAGATCTAACCTGGGGCTCTGTGGGTAATGACATGATCTACACTGGACAGATCTAACCTGAGGCTCTGTGGGTAATGACCTGATCTACACTGGACAGATCTAACCTGGGGCTCTGTGGGTAATGACCTGAACTACACTGGACAGATCTAACCTGGGGCTCTGTGGGTAATGACATGATCTACACTGGACAGATCTAACCAAAGGCTCTGTGGGTAATGACCTGATCTACATTGAACACCAGTGGTCCTGGTAGTCAGGGGGGAGAGAGAAGCCAGTGGTCCTGGTAGTCAGGGGGGAGAGAGGAGCAACTTGTCATGGTAGTCAGGGGGGAGAGGAGCCAGTGGTCCTGGTAGTCAGGGGGGGAGAGAGGAGGAGCCAGTGGTCCTGGTAGTCAGGGGGGGAGAGAGGAGCCAGTGGTCCTGGTAGTCAGGGGGGGAGAGAGGAGGAGCCAGTGGTCATGGTAGTCAGGGGGGGAGAGAGGAGGAGCCAGTGGTCATGGTAGTCAGGGGGGGAGAGAGGAGCCAGTGGTCCTGGTAGTCAGGGGGGGAGAGCCAGTGGTCCTGGTAGTCAGGGGGGGAGGAGCCAGTGGTCCTGGTAGTCAGGGGGGGAGGAGCCAGTGGTCCTGGTAGTCAGGGGAGAGAGGAGGAGCCAGTGGTCCTGGTAGTCAGGGGGGAGAGAGGAGCCAGTGGTCCTGGTAGTCAGGGGGGAGAGAGGAGCCAGTGGTCCTGGTAGTCAGGGGGGGAGAGGAGGAGCCAGTGGTCCTGGTAGTCAGGGGCGGGAGGAGCCAGTGGTCCTGGTAGTCAGGGGGGAGAGGAGCCAGTGGTCCTGGTAGTCAGGGGGAGAGAGGAGGAGCCAGTGGTCCTGGTAGTCAGGGGGGGGAGGAGCCAGTGGTCCTGGTAGTCAGGGGGGGGAGGAGCCAGTGGTCCTGGTAGTCAGGGGGGAGAGGAGCCAGTGGTCCTGGTAGTCAGGGGGGAGAGAGGAGCCAGTGGTCCTGGTAGTCAGGGGGGGGGGAGGAGCCAGTGGTCCTGGTAGTCAGGGGGGGAGAGGAGGAGCCAGTGGTCCTGGTAGTCAGGGGGGGGAGGAGCCAGTGGTCCTGGTAGTCAGGGGGGAGAGGAGCCAGTGGTCCTGGTAGTCAGGGGGGAGAGAGAAGCCAGTGGTCATGGTAGTCAGGGGGGGAGGAGGAGCCAGTGGTCATGGTAGTCAGGGGGGGGAGGAGCCAGTGGTCCTGGTAGTCAGGGGGGGAGGAGCCAGTGGTCCTGGTAGTCAGGGGGGGAGAGAGGAGCCAGTAGTCCTGGTAGTCAGGGGGGAGAGGAGCCAGTGGTCATGGTAGTCAGGGGAGAGAGGAGGAGCCAGTGGTCATGGTAGTCAGGGGGGGAGGAGCCAGTGGTCCTGGTAGTCAGGGGGGGAGAGAGGAGCCAGTGGTCCTGGTAGTCAGGGGGGAGAGGAGCCAGTGGTCCTGGTAGTCAGGGGAGAGAGGAGGAGCCAGTGGTCATGGTAGTCAGGGGGGGAGGAGCCAGTGGTCCTGGTAGTCAGGGGGGGAGAGAGGAGCCAGTGGTCCTGGTAGTCAGGGGGGGAGAGCCAGTGGTCATGGTAGTCAGGGGGGGAGGAGCCAGTGGTCCTGGTAGTCAGGGGAGAGAGGAGGAGCCAGTGGTCATGGTAGTCAGGGGAGAGAGGAGGAGCCAGTGGTCCTGGTAGTCAGGGGGGAGAGGAGCCAGTGGTCCTGGTAGTCAGGGGGGGGGGAGGAGCCAGTGGTCCTGGTAGTCAGGGGGGAGAGGAGCCAGTGGTCCTGGTAGTCAGGGGGGAGAGGAGCCAGTGGTCCTGGTAGTCAGGGGAGAGAGAGGAGGAGCCAGTGGTCCTGGTAGTCAGGGGAGAGAGAGGAGGAGCCAGTGGTCCTGGTAGTCAGGGGGGAGAGAGGAGGAGCCAGTGGTCCTGGTAGTCAGGGGGGAGAGGAGCCAGTGGTCCTGGTAGTCAGGGGGGAGAGGAGCCAGTGGTCCTGGTAGTCAGGGGGGAGAGAGGAGCCAGTTGTCATGGTAGTCAGGGGGGGGGGGGGGAGCCAGTGGTCCTGGTAGTCAGGGGGGAGAGAGGAGCCAGTGGTCCTGGTAGTCAGGGGGGAGAGGAGCTAGTGGTCCTGGTAGTCAGGGGGGGAGGAGCCAGTGGTCATGGTAGTCAGGGGGGGGAGGAGCCAGTGGTCCTGGTAGTCAGGGGGGAGAGGAGGAGCCAGTGGTCCTGGTAGTCAGGGGGGGAGGAGCCAGTGGTCCTGGTAGTCAGGGGGGAGAGGAGGAGCCAGTGGTCCTGGTACTCAGGGGGGGAGGAGCCAGTGGTAATGGTAGTCAGGGGGGAGAGGAGCCAGTGGTCCTGGTAGTCAGGGGGGAGAGGAGCCAGTGGTCCTGGTAGTCAGGGGGGAGAGGAGCCAGTGGTCATGGTAGTCAGGGGGGGGGCAGTGGTCCTGGTAGTCAGGGGGGGAGGAGCCAGTGGTCCTGGTAGTCAGGGGGGGAGGAGCCAGTGGTCCTGGTAGTCAGGGGTGAGAGAGGAGCCAGTGGTCCTGGTGGTCAGGGGAGAGAGGAGCCAGTGGTCCTGGTAGTCAGGGGGGAGAGAGAAGCCAGTGGTCCTGGTAGTCAGGGGGGAGAGGAGCCAGTGGTCCTGGTAGTCAGGGGAGAGAGGAGCCAGTGGTCCTGGTAGTCAGGGGAGAGAGAAGCCAGTGGTCCTGGTAGTCAGGGGGGAGAGGAGCCAGTGGTCCTGGTAGTCAGGGGAGAGAGGAGCCAGTGGTCCTGGTAGTCAGGGGGGGGAGGAGCCAGTGGTCCTGGTAGTCAGGGGGGAGAGAGAAGCCAGTGGTCCTGGTAGTCAGGGGGGAGAGAGAAGCCAGTGGTCATGGTAGTCAGGGGAGAGAGGAGCCAGTGGTCCTGGTAGTCAGGGGGGGGAGGAGCCAGTGGTCCTGGTAGTCAGGGGGGAGAGAGGAGCCAGTGGTCCTGGTAGTCAGGGGGGAGAGAGGAGCCAGTGGTCCTGGTAGTCAGGGGGGGGAGGAGCCAGTGGTCCTGGTAGTCAGGGGGGAGAGGAGCCAGTGGTCCTGGTAGTCAGGGGAGAGAGGAGGAGCCAGTGGTAGAGAGGAGGAGCCAGGGGGAGAGAGGAGGAGCTAGTGGTCCTGGTAGTCAGGGGAGAGAGAAGCCAGTGGTCCTGGTAGTCAGGGGGGGGAGGAGCCAGTGGTCCTGGTAGTCAGGGGGGAGAGGAGCCAGTGGTCCTGGTAGTCAGGGGGGAGAGGAGCCAGTGGTCCTGGTAGTCAGGGGGGAGAGGAGGAGCCAGTGGTCCTGGTAGTCAGGGGGGGAGAGAGGAGCCAGTGGTCCTGGTAGTCAGGGGGGAGAGGAGCCAGTGGTCCTGGTAGTCAGGGGGGAGAGAGGAGCCAGTGGTCCTGGTAGTCAGGGGGGAGAGGAGCCAGTGGTCCTGGTAGTCAGGGGGGGAGAGAGGAGCCAGTGGTCCTGGTAGTCAGGGGGGAGAGAGGAGCCAGTGGTCATGGTAGTCAGGGGGGAGAGGAGGAGCCAGTGGTCCTGGTAGTCAGGGGGGGAGAGAGGAGCCAGTGGTCCTGGTAGTCAGGGGGGAGAGGAGCCAGTGGTCCTGGTAGTCAGGGGGGAGAGAGGAGCCAGTGGTCCTGGTAGTCAGGGGGGAGAGGAGGAGCCAGTGGTCCTGGTAGTCAGGGGGGAGAGAGGAGCCAGTGGTCCTGGTAGTCAGGGGGGAGAGGAGGAGCCAGTGGTCCTGGTAGTCAGGGGGGAGAGGAGCTAGTGGTCCTGGTAGTCAGGGGGGGGGAGGAGCCAGTGGGAGAGAGGAGGAGCCAGGGGGAGAGAGGAGGAGCCAGTGGTAGAGAGGAGGAGCCAGGGGGAGAGAGGAGGAGCTAGTGGCTGTACTTGTTCAGCTCTATTTTTCTAAATCTTCTGAGAGAAATATATTGTGAATTATTATCTGAAAAATGCCAGAAGTGTAGAAAGGTTAGAGTCAGGCTTGTGTGTCCATTATGTGAACAGCTCCCCCATATCTCACCTGGCCATCTGCAGGTGTTTCTTACGCAGCATCAGTAGGAAGAGGACCAGCAGGCTGAGAAGGAGGACACTGAGGACTGCTAGAGCAGAGATGGCAGCTACGCTGGGGTTCATCTCTCTGGCTGGAAGGACAACACAGTACAGAGTCATCTCTCTGGCTGGAAGGACAACACAGTACAGAGTCATCTCTCTGGCTGGAAGGACAACACAGTACAGATTCATCTCTCTGGCTGGAAGGACAACACAGTACAGATTCCTCTCTCTGGCTGGAAGAACAACACTGTACAGAGTCATCTCTCTGGCTGGAAGAACAACACAGTACAGAGTCATCTCTCTGGCTGGAAGGACAACACAGTACAGATTCATCTCTCTGGCTGGAAGGACAACACAGTACAGAGTCATCTCTCTGGCTGGAAGGACAACACAGTACAGGTTCATCTCTCTGGCTGGAAGGACAACACAGTACAGAGTCATCTCTCTGGCTGGAAGGACAACACAGTACAGAGTCATCTCTCTGGCTGGAAGGACAACACAGTACAGAGTCATCTCTGGCTGGAAGGACAACACAGTACAGATTCATCTCTCTGGCTGGAAGGACAACACAGTACAGATTCATCTCTCTGGCTGGAAGAACAACACAGTACAGATTCATCTCTCTGGCTGGAAGGACAACACAGTACAGATTCATCTCTCTGGCTGGAAGGACAACACAGTACAGATTCATCTCTCTGGCTGGAAGGACAACACAGTACAGATTCATCTCTCTGGCTGGAAGGACAACACAGTACAGAGTCATCTCTCTGGCTGGAAGGACAACACAGTACAGAGTCATCTCTCTGGCTGGAAGGACAACACAGTACAGGTTCATCTCTCTGGCTGGAAGAACAACACAGTACAGATTCATCTCTCTGGCTGGAAGGACAACACAGTACAGAGTCATCTCTCTGGCTGGAAGGACAACACAGTACAGAGTCATCTCTCTGGCTGGAAGGACAACACAGTACAGAGTCATCTCTCTGGCTGGAAGGACAACACAGTACAGGTTCATCTCTCTGGCTGGAAGAACAACACAGTACAGATTCATCTCTCTGGCTGGAAGGACAACACAGTACAGATTAATCTCTCTGGCTGGAAGGACAACACAGTACAGATTAATCTCTCTGGCTGGAAGGACAACACAGTACAGATTCATCTCTCTGGCTGGAAGGACAACACAGTACAGATTCATCTCTCTGGCTGGAAGAACAACACAGTACAGATTCATCTCTCTGGCTGGAAGGACAACACAGTACAGATTCATCTCTCTGGCTGGAAGGACAACACAGTACAGATTCATCTCTCTGGCTGGAAGGACAACACAGTACAGATTAATCTCTCTGGCTGGAAGGACAACACAGTACAGAGTCATCTCTCTGGCTGGAAGGACAACACAGTACAGATTCATCTCTCTGGCTGGAAGGACAACACAGTACAGATTCATCTCTCTGGCTGGAAGGACAACACAGTACAGATTAATCTCTCTGGCTGGAAGGACAACACAGTACAGATTAATCTCTCTGGCTGGAAGGACAACACAGTACAGAGTCATCTCTCTGGCTGGAAGGACAACACAGTACAGATTCATCTCTCTGGCTGGAAGGACCACACAGTACAGATTCATCTCTCTGGCTGGAAGGACAACACAGTACAGATTCATCTCTCTGGCTGGAAGGACAACACAGTACAGATTCATCTCTCTGGCTGGAAGGACAACACAGTACAGAGTCATCTCTCTGGCTGGAAGGACAACACAGTACAGAGTCATCTCTCTGGCTGGAAGGACAACACAGTACAGATTCATCTCTCTGGCTGGAAGGACAACACAGTACAGAGTCATCTCTCTGGCTGGAAGGACAACACAGTACAGAGTCATCTCTCTGGCTGGAAGGACAACACAGTACAGAGTCATCTCTCTGGCTGGAAGGACAACACAGTACAGAGTCATCTCTCTGGCTGGAAGGACAACACAGTACAGATTCATCTCTCTGGCTGGAAGGACAACACAGTACAGAGTCATCTCTCTGGCTGGAAGGACAACACAGTACAGGTTCATCTCTCTGGCTGGAAGGACAACACAGTACAGATTCATCTCTCTGGCTGGAAGGACAACACAGTACAGAGTCATCTCTCTGGCTGGAAGGACAACACAGTACAGAGTCATCTCTCTGGCTGGAAGGACAACACAGTACAGATTCATCTCTCTGGCTGGAAGGACAACACAGTACAGAGTCATCTCTCTGGCTGGAAGGACAACACAGGACAGATGCTGGATGACACGACAGACATACACACAGCCTGCTGACGCTGGCCTTCTAGAAACCAGAAACCATATTTTACCACAGGAAAGAGAGAGAGTGGCAGGGAACCACTTAAAAACAGACTGGTTCTGTGGTGTAAAACAGAACGAGATCCCATACCTCTGGTAGAGATGTGTATGAAGGCAGACTGTACATGTAGTAGAGATGTGTATGAAGGCAGACTGTACCTGTAGTAGAGATGTGTATGAAGGCTGACTGGCTGTACCTGTAGTAGAGATGTGTATAAAGGCTGGCTGTACATATAGTAGAGATGTGTATGAAGGCTGACTGTACCTGTAGTAGAGATGTGTATAAAGGCTGGCTGACTGTACCTGTAGTAGAGATGTGTATAAAGGCTGGCTGTACATATAGTAGAGATGTGTATGAAGGCTGACTGTACCTGTAGTAGAGATGTGTATGAAGGCTGACTGTACCTGTAGTAGAGATGTGTATGAAGGCTGACTGTACCTGTAGTAGA
Source organism: Salvelinus fontinalis (assembly GCF_029448725.1). Taxonomy (NCBI): domain Eukaryota; kingdom Metazoa; phylum Chordata; class Actinopteri; order Salmoniformes; family Salmonidae; genus Salvelinus; species Salvelinus fontinalis. The sequence goes on along the minus strand of NC_074703.1, from coordinate 938,987 downwards.
GATGTGTATAAAGGCTGACTGTACCTGTAGTAGAGATGTGTATGAAGGCTGGCCGTACCTGTAGTAGAGATGTGTATGAAGGCTGACTGTACATGTAGTAGAGATGTGTATGAAGGCTGACTGTACCTGTGGTAGAGATGTGTATGAAGGCTGGCTGTACCTGTAGTAGAGATGTGTATGAAGGCTGACTGTACCTGTGGTAGAGATGTGTATGAAGGCTGGCTGACTGTACCTGTAGTAGAGATGTGTATGAAGGCTGGCTGTACCTGTAGTAGAGATGTGTATGAAGGCTGACTGTACCTGTAGTAGAGATGTGTATGAAGGCTGGCTGTACCTGTAGTAGAGATGTGTATGAAGGCTGACTGTACCTGTAGTAGAGATGTGTATGAAGGCTGGCTGTACCTGTAGTAGAGATGTGTATGAAGGCTGGCTGTACCTGTGGTAGGGATGTGTATGAAGGCTGACTGTACCTGTAGTAGAGATGTGTATGAAGGCTGGCTGTACCTGTGGTAGAGATGTGTATGAAGGCTGGCTGTAACTGTAGTAGAGATGTGAATGAAGGCTGACTGTACCTGTAGTAGAGATGTGTATGAAGGCTGGCTGTACCTGTAGTAGAGATGTGTATGAAGGCTGGCTGTACCTGTAGTAGAGATGTGTATGAAGGCTGGCTGTACCTGTAGTAGAGATGTGTATGAATGCTAGCTGTACCTGTAGTAGAGATGTGTATGAAGGCTGGCTGTACCTGTAGTAGAGATGTGTATGAAGGCTGGCTGTACCTGTAGTAGAGATGTGTATGAAGGCTGACTGTACCTGTAGTAGAGATGTGTATGAAGGCTGGCTGTACCTGTAGTAGAGATGTGTATGAAGGCTAACTCTACCTGTGGTAGAGATGTGTATGAAGGCTGGCTGTACCTGTGGTAGAGATGTGAATGAAGGCTGGCTGTACCTGTAGTAGAGATGTGTATGAAGGCTGGCTGTACCTGTAGTAGAGATGTGTATGAAGGCTGACTGTACCTGTAGTAGAGATGTGTATGAAGGCTGACTGTACCTGTAGTAGAGATGTGAATGAAGGCTGGCTGTACCTGTAGTAGAGATGTGTATGAAGGCTGGCTGTACCTGTAGTAGAGATGTGTATGAAGGCTGGCTGTACCTGTGGTAGGGATGTGTATGAAGGCTGACTGTACCTGTAGTAGAGATGTGTATGAAGGCTGGCTGTACCTGTGGTAGAGATGTGTATGAAGGCTGGCTCGCTGGGCGTACTGTAGCTATAACTGATCACACTGCAGTTATAGGAGGAGGAGGGCAGCAGGCTGGACACTGTCACCACATGGGACTGGGCTGTTAGAGGCTCCCGAGCCTGCAGAGAGAACAGAGCACATACTGGAAGGACAGAATACCATACTGTAGAACAGAGAGAACAGAGAACATACTGGAAGGACAGAACACCGTACTGTAGAACAGAGAGAACATACTGGAAGGACTGAACACCGTACTGTAGAACAGAGAACAGAGAACATACTGGAAGGACTGAACACCGTACTGTAGAACAGAGAACAGAGAACATACTGGAAGGACTGAACACCGTACTGTAGAACAGAGAACATACTGGAAGGACTGAACACCGTACTGTAGAACAGAGAACAGAGAACATACTGGAAGGACAGAACACCGTACTGTAGAACAGAGAACATACTGGAAGGACTGAACACCGTACTGTAGAACAGAGAACATACTGGAAGGACTGAACACCGTACTGTAGAACAGAGAGAACAGAGAACATACTGGAAGGACAGAACACCGTACTGTAGAACAGAGAACATACTGGAAGGACTGAACACCGTACTGTAGAACAGAGAGAACAGAGAACATACTGGAAGGACAGAACACCGTACTGTAGAACAGAGAACATACTGGAAGGACTGAACACCGTACTGTAGAACAGAGAACATACTGGAAGGACTGAACACCGTACTGTAGAACAGAGAACATACTGGAAGGACTGAACACCGTACTGTAGAACAGAGAACAGAGAACATACTGGAAGGACAGAACACCGTACTGTAGAACAGAGAACAGAGAACATACTGGAAGGACTGAACACCGTACTGTAGAACAGAGAACAGAGAACATACTGGAAGGACTGAACACCGTACTGTAGAACAGAGAACATACTGGAAGGACAGAACACCGTACTGTAGAACAGAGAACATACTGGAAGGACTGAACACCGTACTGTAGAACAGAGAGAACAGAGAACATACTGGAAGGACAGAACACCGTACTGTAGAACAGAGAGAACATACTGGAAGGACTGAACACCGTACTGTAGAACAGAGAGAACAGAGAACATACTGGAAGGACTGAACACCGTACTGTAGAACAGAGAACATACTGCAAGGACTGAACACCGTACTGTAGAACAGAGAACATACTGGAAGGACTGAACACCGTACTGTAGAACAGAGAGAACAGAGAACATACTGGAAGGACAGAACACCGTACTGTAGAACAGAGAGAACAGAGAACATACTGGAAGGACTGAACACCGTACTGTAGAACAGAGAGAACAGAGAACATACTGGAAGGACTGAACACCGTACTGTAGAACAGAGAACATACTGGAAGGACTGAACACCGTACTGTAGAACAGAGAACATACTGGAAGGACTGAACACCGTACTGTAGAACAGAGAACAGAGAACATACTGGAAGGACTGAACACCGTACTGTAGAACAGAGAGAACAGAGAACATACTGGAAGGACTGAACACCGTACTGTAGAACAGAGAACAGAGAACATACTGGAAGGACTGAACACCGTACTGTAGAACAGAGAACATACTGGAAGGACTGAACACCGTACTGTAGAACAGAGAACATACTGGAAGGACTGAACACCGTACTGTAGAACAGAGAACATACTGGAAGGACTGAACACCGTACTGTAGAACAGAGAGAACAGAGAACATACTGGAAGGACAGAACACCGTACTGTAGAACAGAGAACATACTGGAAGGACAGAACACCGTACTGTAGAACAGAGAACATACTGGAAGGACAGAACACCGTACTGTAGAACAGAGAACATACTGGAAGGACTGAACACCGTACTGTAGAACAGAGAACATACTGGAAGGACTGAACACCGTACTGTAGAACAGAGAACATACTGGAAGGACAGAACACCGTACTGTAGAACAGAGAACATACTGGAAGGACTGAGCACCGTACTGTAGAACAGAGAACATACTGCAAGGACTGAACACCGTACTGTAGAACAGAGAACAGAGAACATACTGGAAGGACTGAACACCGTACTGTAGAACAGAGAACATACTGGAAGGACTGAACACCGTACTGTAGAACAGAGAACATACTGGAAGGACTGAACACCGTACTGTAGAACAGAGAACATACTGGAAGGACTGAACACCGTACTGTAGAACAGAGAGAACAGAGAACATACTGGAAGGACTGAACACCGTACTGTAGAACAGAGAACAGAGAACATACTGGAAGGACTGAACACCGTACTGTAGAACAGAGAACATACTGGAAGGACAGAACACCGTACTGTAGAACAGAGAGAACAGAGAACATACTGGAAGGACTGAACACCGTACTGTAGAACAGAGAACATACTGGAAGGACTGAACACCGTACTGTAGAACAGAGAGAACAGAGAACATACTGGAAGGACTGAACACCGTACTGTAGAACAGAGAACAGAGAACATACTGGAAGGACTGAACACCGTACTGTAGAACAGAGAACAGAGAACATACTGGAAGGACTGAACACCGTACTGTAGAACAGAGAACATACTGGAAGGACAGAACACCGTACTGTAGAACAGAGAACAGAGAACATACTGGAAGGACTGAACACCGTACTGTAGAACAGAGAGAACAGAGAGAACATACTGGAAGGACTGAACACCGTACTGTAGAACAGAGAACAGAGAACATACTGGAAGGACTGAACACCGTACTGTAGAACAGAGAACATACTGGAAGGACTGAACACCGTACTGTAGAACAGAGAGAACAGAGAACATACTGGAAGGACTGAACACCGTACGGTAGAACAGAGAGAACATACTGGAAGGACTGAACACCGTACTGTAGAACAGAGAGAACAGAGAACATACTGGAAGGACTGAACACCGTACTGTAGAACAGAGAACATACTGGAAGGACTGAACACCGTACTGTAGAACAGAGAACAGAGAACATACTGGAAGGACTGAACACCGTACTGTAGAACAGAGAACATACTGGAAGGACTGAACACCGTACTGTAGAACAGAGAACATACTGGAAGGACTGAACACCGTACTGTAGAACAGAGAACAGAGAACATACTGGAAGGACTGAACACCGTACTGTAGAACAGAGAACATACTGGAAGGACTGAACACCGTACTGTAGAACAGAGAACATACTGGAAGGACTGAACACCGTACTGTAGAACAGAGAACAGAGAACATACTGGAAGGACTGAACACCGTACTGTAGAACAGAGAGAACAGAGAACATACTGGAAGGACTGAACACCGTACTGTAGAACAGAGAACAGAGAACATACTGGAAGGACTGAACACCGTACTGTAGAACAGAGAACATACTGGAAGGACTGAACACCGTACTGTAGAACAGAGAACATACTGGAAGGACTGAACACCGTACACCGTAGTTAATAGTTGATACAATGTTTCCAGTTCACCAGCTTCAGACTGACCCAGTTAATAGTTGATACAATGTTTCCAGTTCACCAGCTTCAGACTGACCCAGTTAATAGTTGATACAATGTTTCCAGTTCACCAGCTTCAGACTGACCCAGTTAATAGTTGATACGATGTTTCCAGTTCACCAGCTTCAGACTGACCCAGTTAATAGTTGATACAATGTTTCCAGTTCACCAGCTTCAGACTGACCCAGTTAATAGTTGATACGATGTTTCCAGTTCACCAGCTTCAGACTGACCCAGTTAATAGTTGATACAATGTTTCCAGTTCACCAGCTTCAGACTGACCCAGTTAATAGTTGATACAATGTTTCCAGTTCACCAGCTTCAGACTGACCCAGTCAATAGTTGATACAATGTTTCCAGTTCACTACACCAGCTTCAGAACAGGAAGTGTACTACAGTACATAGGGAATAGGGTACCATTATAGATGATAGCAGTGTATTACAGTACATAGGGAATAGGGTACCATTATAGATGATAGCAGTGTACTACAGTACATAGGGAATAGGGTACCATTATAGATGATAGAAGTGTACTACAGTACATAGGGAATAGGGTACCATTATAGATGATAGAAGTGTAATTCAGTACATAGGGAACAGGGTACCATTACAGTCTGGCAGTGTACTACAGTACATAGGGAATAGGGTACCATTATAGATGATAGCAGTGTATTACAGTACATAGGGAATAGGGTACCATTATAGATGATAGCAGTGTACTACAGTACATAGGGAATAGGGTACCATTATAGATGATAGCAGTGTACTACAGTACATAGGGAATAGGGTACCATTATAGATGATAGCAGTGGAATAGGGTACCATTATAGATGATAGCAGTGTACTACAGTACATAGGGAATAGGGTACCATTATAGATGATAGCAGTGGAATAGGGTACCATTATAGAGGATAGCAGTGTACTACAGTACATAGGGAATAGGGTACCATTATAGAGGATAGCAGTGTACTACAGTACATAGGGAATAGGGTACCATTATAGATGATAGCAGTGTACTACAGTACATAGGGAATAGGGTACCATTATAGATGATAGTAGTGTACTACAGTACATAGGGAATAGGGTACCATTATAGATGATAGCAGTGTACTACAGTACATAGGGAATAGGGTACCATTATAGATGATAGCAGTGTACTACAGTACATAGGGAATAGGGTACCATTACAGTCTGGCAGTGTACTACAGTACATAGGGAACAGGGTACCATTATAGATGATAGCAGTGTACTACAGTACATAGGGAATAGGGTACCATTATAGATGATAGCAGTGGAATAGGGTACCATTATAGATGATAGCAGTGTACTACAGTACATAGGGAATAGGGTACCATTATAGATGATAGCAGTGTACTACAGTACATAGGGAATAGGGTACCATTATAGATGATAGCAGTGTACTACAGTACATAGGGAATAGGGTACCATTATAGATGATAGCAGTGGAATAGGGTACCATTATAGATGATAGCAGTGTACTACAGTACATAGGGAATAGGGTACCATTATAGATGATAGCAGTGTACTACAGTACATAGGGAATAGGGTACCATTATAGAGGATAGCAGTGTACTACAGTACATAGGGAATAGGGTACCATTATAGATGATAGCAGTGTACTACAGTACATAGGGAATAGGGTACCATTACAGTCTGGCAGTGTACTACAGTACATAGGGAATAGGGTACCATTATAGATGATAGCAGTGTATTGCAGTACATAGGGAATAGGGTACCATTATAGATGATAGCAGTGGAATAGGGTACCATTATAGATGATAGCAGTGTACTACAGTACATAGGGAATGGGGTACCATTATAGATGATAGCAGTGTACTACAGTACATAGGGAATGGGGTACCATTATAGATGATAGCAGTGTACTACAGTACATAGGGAATAGGGTACCATTATAGATGATAGCAGTGTACTACAGTACATAGGGAATGGGGTACCATTATAGATGATAGCAGTGTACTACAGTACATAGGGAATAGGGTACCATTATAGATGATAGCAGTGTACTACAGTACATAGGGAATAGGGTACCATTATAGATGATAGCAGTGGAATAGGGTACCATTATAGATGATAGCAGTGTACTACAGTACATAGGGAATAGGGTACCATTATAGATGATAGCAGTGGAACAGGGTACCATTATAGATGATAGCAGTGTACTACAGTACATAGGGAATAGGGTACCATTATAGAGGATAGCAGTGTACTACAGTACATAGGGAATAGGGTACCAATATAGATGATAGCAGTGGAACAGGGTACCATTATAGATGATAGCAGTGTACTACAGTACATAGGGAATAGGGTACCAATATAGATGATAGCAGTGGAACAGGGTACCATTATAGATGATAGCAGTGTACTACAGTACATAGGGAATAGGGTACCATTATAGATGATAGCAGTGGAACAGGGTACCATTATAGATGATAGCAGTGTACTACAGTACATAGGGAATAGGGTACCATTATAGATGATAGCAGTGGAATAGGGTACCATTATAGATGATAGCAGTGTACTACAGTACATAGGGAATAGGGTACCATTACAGTCTGGCAGTGTACTACAGTACATAGGGAATAGGGTACCATTATAGATGATAGCAGTGTACTACAGTACATAGGGAATAGGGTACCATTATAGATGATAGCAGTGGAATAGGGTACCATTATAGAGGATAGCAGTGTACTACAGTACATAGGGAATAGGGTACCATTATAGATGATAGCAGTGTACTACAGTACATAGGGAATAGGGTACCATTATAGATGATAGCAGTGGACTACAGTACATAGGGAATAGGGTACCATTATAGATGATAGCAGTGTACTACAGTACATAGGGAATAGGGTACCATTACAGTCTGGCAGAGCATCTCTTACCTTGAGTTCCTTGTTGATGGTCTTGGTGGGTTTACAGAGCACCTGGTAGAAGTCAACCACTCCCTCCTCGCTCCAGAGCAGAGTCACCGAGGAGTGGGTGGCGTTCACCGCGTACAGAGACCGCGGAGGGGCTGGCTCTGTCACAAACACAACAGGACAAACGCAGAGGTCAACCTCTACAGACGCAGGTAGACTGTAGCTCTGTAGTCGAACCTCTACAGACACAGGTAGACTGTAGCTCTGTAGTCGAACATCTACAGACACAGGTAGACTGTAGCTCTGTAGTCTAACATCTACAGACACAGGTAGACTGTAGCTCTGTAGTCGAACCTCTACAGACACAGGTAGACTGTAGCTCTGTAGTCTAACATCTACAGACACAGGTAGACTGTAGCTCTGTAGTCGAACCTCTACAGACACAGGTAGACTGTAGCTCTGTAGTCGAACCTCTACAGACACAGGTAGACTGTAGCTCTGTAGTCGTCCCCGACTGTCTTGTCTCCTGTTAACCTCCACAGACACAGGTAGACTGTAGCTCTGTAGTCGTCCCTGACTGTCTTGTCTCCTGTTAACCTCTACAAACACAGGTAGACTGTAGCTCTGTAGTCGAACCTCCACAGAGACAGGTAGACTGTAGCTCTGTAGTCGTCCCCGACTGTCTTGTCTCCTGTTAACCTCCACAGACACAGGTAGACTGTAGCTCTGCAGTCGTCCCCGACTGTCTTGTCTCCTGTTAACCTCCACAGACACAGGTAGACTGTAGCTCTGTAGTCGTCCCCGACTGTCTTGTCTCCTGTTAACCTCCACAGACACAGGTAGACTGTAGCTCTGTAGTCGTCCCCGACTGTCTTGTCTCCTGTTAGACTGAACTACTGAGGTGGTGGGGAAACGAAGGCTGTGTCACAACACCAGGTTCACTTCCTCAAACCCAGCGCTGTTATAAGCTGCTATTGGGACTTTCCTCCAAACATCCAGTAAACTGGCTTCTCAGAGGAGCTGAGAGTTTGTCCGTTAGCCTCCGTTTGGTCTAAACATTGAACACAGCTGTCAAAGTGAGAAGTGATGACATTCGGGAAGCCGGATTGGTTTATCCAGCCTCCTCCAATCATCTGGCTACAAACATCCCTCTTTACTGTCCATCTGCCTCTGTTTCCCTACTACC
>NC_074703.1:817648-927648 GCF_029448725.1 Salvelinus fontinalis | reverse complement strand
GTGACCTGCAGGGAGAACAGAGATAAAACACTATAGACACCCATCACATTACGGGTGACCTGCAGGGAGAACAGAGATAAAACACTATAGACACCCATCACATTACGGGTGACCTGCAGGGAGAACAGAGATAAAACACTATAGACACCCATCACATTACGGGTGACCTGCAGGGAGAACAGAGATAAAACACTATAGACACCCATCACATTACGGGTGACCTGCAGGGAGAACAGAGATAAAACACTATAGACACCCATCACATTACGGGTGACCTGCAGGGAGAACAGAGATAAAACACTATAGACACCCATCACATTACGGGTGACCTGCAGGGAGAACAGAGATAAAACACTATAGACACCCATCACATTACGGGTGACCTGCAGGGAGAACAGAGATAAAACACTATAGACACCCATCACATTACGGGTGACCTGCAGGGAGAACAGAGATAAAACACTATAGACACCCATCACATTACGGGTGACCTGCAGGGAGAACAGAGATAAAACACTATAGACACCCATCACATTACGGGTGACCTGCAGGGAGAACAGAGATAAAACACTATAGACACCCATCACATTACGGGTGACCTGCAGGGAGAACAGAGATAAAACACTATAGACACCCATCACATTACGGGTGACCTGCAGGGAGAACAGAGATAAAACACTACACACCCATCACATTACGGGTGACCTGCAGGGAGAACAGAGATAAAACACTATAGACACCCATCACATTACGGGTGACCTGCAGGGAGAACAGAGATACAACACTATAGACACCCATCACATTACGGGTGACCTGCAGGGAGAACAGAGATAAAACACTATAGACACCCATCACATTACGGGTGACCTGCAGGGAGAACAGAGATAAAACACTATAGACACCCATCACATTACGGGTGACCTGCAGGGAGAACAGAGATAAAACACTACACACCCATCACATTACGGGTGACCTGCAGGGAGAACAGAGATAAAACACGACACACCCATCACATTACGGGTGACCTGCAGGGAGAACAGAGATAAAACACGACACACCCATCACATTACGGGTGACCTGCAGGGAGAACAGAGATAAAACACTATAGACACCCATCACATTACGGGTGACCTGCAGGGAGAACAGAGATACAACACTACAGACACCCATCACATTACGGGTGACCTGCAGGGAGAACAGAGATAAAACACTATAGACACCCATCACATTACGGGTGACCTGCAGGGAGAACAGAGATAAAACACTATAGACACCCATCACATTACGGGTGACCTGCAGGGAGAACAGAGATAAAACACTATAGACACCCATCACATTACGGGTGACCTGCAGGGAGAACAGAGATAAAACACTATAGACACCCATCACATTACGGGTGACCTGCAGGGAGTACAGAGATAAAACACTATAGACACCCATCACATTACGGGTGACCTGCAGGGAGTACAGAGATAAAACACGACACACCCATCACATTACGGGTGACCTGCAGGGAGAACAGAGATAAAACACTATAGACACCCATCACATTACGGGTGACCTGCAGGGAGAACAGAGATAAAACACTATAGACACCCATCACATTACGGGTGACCTGCAGGGAGAACAGAGATAAAACACTATAGACACCCATCACATTACGGGTGACCTGCAGGGAGAACAGAGATAAAACACTATAGACACCCATCACATTACGGGTGACCTGCAGGGAGAACAGAGATAAAACACTATAGACACCCATCACATTACGGGTGACCTGCAGGGAGAACAGAGATAAAACACTATAGACACCCATCACATTACGGGTGACCTGCAGGGAGAACAGAGATAAAACACTATAGACACCCATCACATTACGGGTGACCTGCAGGGAGAACAGAGATAAAACACTATAGACACCCATCACATTACGGGTGACCTGCAGGGAGAACAGAGATAAAACACTATAGACACCCATCACATTACGGGTGACCTGCAGGGAGAACAGAGATAAAACACTATAGACACCCATCACATTACGGGTGACCTGCAGGGAGAACAGAGATAAAACACTACAGACACCCATCACATTACGGGTGACCTGCCGGGAGAACAGAGATAAAACACTATAGACACCCATCACATTACGGGTGACCTGCAGGGAGAACAGAGATAAAACACTATAGACACCCATCACATTACGGGTGACCTGCAGGGAGAACAGAGATAAAACACTATAGACACCCATCACATTACGGGTGACCTGCAGGGAGAACAGAGATAAAACACTATAGACACCCATCACATTACGGGTGACCTGCAGGGAGAACAGAGATAAAACACTATAGACACCCATCACATTACGGGTGACCTGCAGGGAGAACAGAGATAAAACAATATAGACACCCATCACATTACGGGTGACCTGCAGGGAGAACAGAGATAAAACACTATAGACACCCATCACATTACGGGTGACCTGCAGGGAGAACAGAGATAAAACACTACAGGCACCCATCACATTACGGGTGACCTGCAGGGAGAACAGAGATAAAACACTATAGACACCCATCACATTACGGGTGACCTGCAGGGAGAACAGAGATAAAACACTACACACCCATCACATTACGGGTGACCTGCAGGGAGAACAGAGATAAAACACTACACACCCATCACATTACGGGTGACCTGCAGGGAGAACAGAGATAAAACACTACAGACACCCATCACATTACGGGTGACCTGCAGGGAGAACAGAGATACAACACACTGTCAGGACAACACTACACACCCATCACATTACGGGTGACCTGCAGGGAGTACAGAGATAAAACACTATAGACACCCATCACATTACGGGTGACCTGCAGGGAGAACAGAGATAAAACACTATAGACACCCATCACATTACGGGTGACCTGCAGGGAGAACAGAGATAAAACACTATAGACACCCATCACATTACGGGTGACCTGCAGGGAGAACAGAGATAAAACACGACACACCCATCACATTACGGGTGACCTGCAGGGAGAACAGAGATAAAACACTATAGACACCCATCACATTACGGGTGACCTGCAGGGAGAACAGAGATAAAACACTATAGACACCCATCACATTACGGGTGACCTGCAGGGAGAACAGAGATAAAACACTATAGACACCCATCACATTACGGGTGACCTGCAGGGAGAACAGAGATAAAACACTATAGACACCCATCACATTACGGGTGACCTGCAGGGAGAACAGAGATAAAACACTATAGACACCCATCACATTACGGGTGACCTGCAGGGAGAACAGAGATAAAACACTATAGACACCCATCACATTACGGGTGACCTGCAGGGAGAACAGAGATAAAACACTACACACCCATCACATTACGGGTGACCTGCAGGGAGAACAGAGATAAAACACTATAGACACCCATCACATTACGGGTGACCTGCAGGGAGAACAGAGATAAAACACTATAGACACCCATCACATTACGGGTGACCTGCAGGGAGAACAGAGATAAAACACTATAGACACCCATCACATTACGGGTGACCTGCAGGGAGAACAGAGATACAACACTATAGACACCCATCACATTACGGGTGACCTGCAGGGAGAACAGAGATAAAACACTATAGACACCCATCACATTACGGGTGACCTGCAGGGAGAACAGAGATAAAACACTACAGACACCCATCACATTACGGGTGACCTGCAGGGAGAACAGAGATAAAACACTATAGACACCCATCACATTACGGGTGACCTGCAGGGAGAACAGAGATAAAACACTATAGACACCCATCACATTACGGGTGACCTGCAGGGAGAACAGAGATAAAACACTATAGACACCCATCACATTACGGGTGACCTGCAGGGAGAACAGAGATAAAACACTATAGACACATATCACATTACGGGTGACCTGCAGGGAGAACAGAGATAAAACACTATAGACACCCATCACATTACGGGTGACCTGCAGGGAGAACAGAGATAAAACACTATAGACACCCATCACATTACGGGTGACCTGCAGGGAGAACAGAGATAAAACACTATAGACACCCATCACATTACGGGTGACCTGCAGGGAGAACAGAGATAAAACACTATAGACACCCATCACATTACGGGTGACCTGCAGGGAGAACAGAGATAAAACACTACAGACACCCATCACATTACGGGTGACCTGCCGGGAGAACAGAGATAAAACACTATAGACACCCATCACATTACGGGTGACCTGCAGGGAGAACAGAGATAAAACACTATAGACACCCATCACATTACGGGTGACCTGCAGGGAGAACAGAGATAAAACACTATAGACACCCATCACATTACGGGTGACCTGCAGGGAGAACAGAGATAAAACACTATAGACACCCATCACATTACGGGTGACCTGCAGGGAGAACAGAGATAAAACACTATAGACACCCATCACATTACGGGTGACCTGCAGGGAGAACAGAGATAAAACACTATAGACACCCATCACATTACGGGTGACCTGCAGGGAGAACAGAGATAAAACACTACACACCCATCACATTACGGGTGACCTGCAGGGAGAACAGAGATAAAACACTATAGACACCCATCACATTACGGGTGACCTGCAGGGAGAACAGAGATACAACACTATAGACACCCATCACATTACGGGTGACCTGCAGGGAGAACAGAGATAAAACACTATAGACACCCATCACATTACGGGTGACCTGCAGGGAGAACAGAGATAAAACACTATAGACACCCATCACATTACGGGTGACCTGCAGGGAGAACAGAGATAAAACACTACACACCCATCACATTACGGGTGACCTGCAGGGAGAACAGAGATAAAACACGACACACCCATCACATTACGGGTGACCTGCAGGGAGAACAGAGATAAAACACGACACACCCATCACATTACGGGTGACCTGCAGGGAGAACAGAGATAAAACACTATAGACACCCATCACATTACGGGTGACCTGCAGGGAGAACAGAGATACAACACTACAGACACCCATCACATTACGGGTGACCTGCAGGGAGAACAGAGATAAAACACTATAGACACCCATCACATTACGGGTGACCTGCAGGGAGAACAGAGATAAAACACTATAGACACCCATCACATTACGGGTGACCTGCAGGGAGAACAGAGATAAAACACTATAGACACCCATCACATTACGGGTGACCTGCAGGGAGAACAGAGATAAAACACTATAGACACCCATCACATTACGGGTGACCTGCAGGGAGTACAGAGATAAAACACTATAGACACCCATCACATTACGGGTGACCTGCAGGGAGTACAGAGATAAAACACGACACACCCATCACATTACGGGTGACCTGCAGGGAGAACAGAGATAAAACACTATAGACACCCATCACATTACGGGTGACCTGCAGGGAGAACAGAGATAAAACACTATAGACACCCATCACATTACGGGTGACCTGCAGGGAGAACAGAGATAAAACACTATAGACACCCATCACATTACGGGTGACCTGCAGGGAGAACAGAGATAAAACACTATAGACACCCATCACATTACGGGTGACCTGCAGGGAGAACAGAGATAAAACACTATAGACACCCATCACATTACGGGTGACCTGCAGGGAGAACAGAGATAAAACACTATAGACACCCATCACATTACGGGTGACCTGCAGGGAGAACAGAGATAAAACACTATAGACACCCATCACATTACGGGTGACCTGCAGGGAGAACAGAGATAAAACACTATAGACACCCATCACATTACGGGTGACCTGCAGGGAGAACAGAGATAAAACACTATAGACACCCATCACATTACGGGTGACCTGCAGGGAGAACAGAGATAAAACACTACAGACACCCATCACATTACGGGTGACCTGCCGGGAGAACAGAGATAAAACACTATAGACACCCATCACATTACGGGTGACCTGCAGGGAGAACAGAGATAAAACACTATAGACACCCATCACATTACGGGTGACCTGCAGGGAGAACAGAGATAAAACACTATAGACACCCATCACATTACGGGTGACCTGCAGGGAGAACAGAGATAAAACACTACAGACACCCATCACATTACGGGTGACCTGCCGGGAGAACAGAGATAAAACACTATAGACACCCATCACATTACGGGTGACCTGCAGGGAGAACAGAGATAAAACACTACACACCCATCACATTACGGGTGACCTGCAGGGAGAACAGAGATAAAACACTATAGACACCCATCACATTACGGGTGACCTGCAGGGAGAACAGAGATAAAACACTATAGACACCCATCACATTACGGGTGACCTGCAGGGAGTACAGAGATAAAACACTATAGACACCCATCACATTACGGGTGACCTGCAGGGAGTACAGAGATAAAACACTATAGACACCCATCACATTACGGGTGACCTGCAGGGAGAACAGAGATAAAACACTATAGACACCCATCACATTACGGGTGACCTGCAGGGAGAACAGAGATAAAACACTATAGACACCCATCACATTACGGGTGACCTGCAGGGAGAACAGAGATAAAACACTACAATACACTGTCAGACCAACAGGTGTGGAGGTGAGGAGGTGGGGAGGTGAGGAGGTCAGGAGGTGTGGAGGTGTGGAGGTGTGGAGGTCAGGAGGTGTGGAGGTGAGGAGGTGTGGAGGTGTGGAGGTGAGGAGGTGTGGAGGTGTGGAGGTCAGGAGGTGTGGAGGTGAGGAGGTGAGGAGGTGAGGAGGTGTGGAGGTGTGGAGGTCAGGAGGTGTGGAGGTGAGGAGGTGTGGAGGTGAGGAGGTGTGGAGGTGAGGAGGTGTGGAGGTGTGGAGGTCAGGAGGTGTGGAGGTCAGGAGGTGTGGAGGTCAGGAGGTGTGGAGGTCAGGAGGTGTGGAGGTCAGGAGGTGTGGAGGTCTGGAGGTGTGGAGGTGTGGAGGTGAGGAGGTGTGGAGGTGTGGAGGTGAGGAGGTGTGGAGGTGTGGAGGTGAGGAGGTGAGGAGGTGAGGAGGTGTGGAGGTGTGGAGGTCAGGAGGTGTGGAGGTGAGGAGGTGTGGAGGTGAGGAGGTGTGGAGGTGAGGAGGTGTGGAGGTGTGGAGGTGAGGAGGTGTGGAGGTGAGGAGGTGTGGAGGTGAGGAGGTGTGGAGGTCAGGAGGTCAGGAGGTCAGGAGGTGTGGAGGTGTGGAGGTGTGGAGGTGAGGAGGTGAGGAGGTGAGGAGGTGTGGAGGTGAGGAGGTCAGGAGGTGTGGAGGTCAGGAGGTGTGGAGGTGAGGAGGTCAGGAGGTGTGGAGGTGAGGAGGTGAGGAGGTCAGGAGGTGTGGAGGTGAGGAGGTGTGGAGGTCTGGAGGTGAGGAGGTGAGGAGGTGAGGAGGTCAGGAGGTCAGGAGGTGTGGAGGTGTGGAGGTCAGGAGGTGAGGAGGTGAGGAGGTCAGGAGGTGTGGAGGTGAGGAGGTGAGGAGGTGAGGAGGTGTGGAGGTCAGGAGGTGTGGAGGTGAGGAGGTGTGGAGGTCTGGAGGTGAGGAGGTGAGGAGGTCAGGAGGTCAGGAGGTGTGGAGGTCAGGAGGTGTGGAGGTGAGGAGGTGTGGAGGTCAGGAGGTGTGGAGGTGTGGAGGTGAGGAGGTCTGGAGGTGAGGAGGTGAGGAGGTCAGGAGGTCAGGAGGTGTGGAGGTGTGGAGGTGTGGAGGTCAGGAGGTGTGGAGGTGAGGAGGTGAGGAGGTGTGGAGGTGTGGAGGTGTGGAGGTCTGGAGGTGTGGAGGTGTGGAGGTGAGGAGGTGAGGAGGTGAGGAGGTGAGGAGGTGAGGAGGTGTGGAGGTGTGGAGGTCTGGAGGTGAGGAGGTGAGGAGGTCAGGAGGTGTGGAGGTGAGGAGGTCAGGAGGTGAGGAGGTGAGGAGGTGAGGAGGTGTGGAGGTCTGGAGGTGTGGAGGTCTGGAGGTGAGGAGGTGTGGAGGTGAGGAGGTGTGGAGGTGAGGAGGTGAGGAGGTGAGGAGGTGTGGAGGTCTGGAGGTGTGGAGGTCAGGAGGTCAGGAGGTGTGGAGGTGAGGAGGTGTGGAGGTGAGGAGGTCAGGAGGTGTGGAGGTGAGGAGGTGAGGAGGTGTGGAGGTGTGGAGGTGTGGAGGTCAGGAGGTCTGGAGGTGTGGAGGTGAGGAGGTGTGGAGGTGAGGAGGTGAGGAGGTGAGGAGGTGAGGAGGTGTGGAGGTGTGGAGGTGTGGAGGTGTGGAGGTCAGGAGGTGAGGAGGTGTGGAGGTGTGGAGGTCAGGAGGTCAGGAGGTGAGGAGGTCAGGAGGTGAGGAGGTGTGGAGGTCAGGAGGTGAGGAGGTGTGGAGGTCAGGAGTAGTGGAGGTGTGGAGGTGTGGAGGTCAGGAGGTGAGGAGGTGTGGAGGTGTGGAGGTCAGGAGGTGTGGAGGTGTGGAGGTCAGGAGGTGTGGAGGTCTGGAGGTGTGGAGGTGTGGAGGTGTGGAGGTGTGGAGGTCAGGAGGTGTGGAGGTGAGGAGGTGTGGAGGTCAGGAGGTGTGGAGGTGTGGAGGTGAGGAGGTCTGGAGGTGAGGAGGTGAGGAGGTCAGGAGGTCAGGAGGTGTGGAGGTGTGGAGGTGTGGAGGTCAGGAGGTGTGGAGGTGAGGAGGTGAGGAGGTGTGGAGGTGTGGAGGTGTGGAGGTCAGGAGGTCTGGAGGTGTGGAGGTGTGGAGGTGAGGAGGTGAGGAGGTGAGGAGGTGAGGAGGTGTGGAGGTCTGGAGGTGTGGAGGTCTGGAGGTGAGGAGGTGAGGAGGTCAGGAGGTGTGGAGGTGAGGAGGTCAGGAGGTGAGGAGGTGAGGAGGTGTGGAGGTCTGGAGGTGTGGAGGTCTGGAGGTGAGGAGGTGTGGAGGTGAGGAGGTGTGGAGGTGAGGAGGTGAGGAGGTGAGGAGGTGTGGAGGTCTGGAGGTGTGGAGGTCAGGAGGTCAGGAGGTGTGGAGGTGAGGAGGTGTGGAGGTGAGGAGGTGAGGAGGTGTGGAGGTGAGGAGGTGAGGAGGTGTGGAGGTGTGGAGGTCAGGAGGTCAGGAGGTCTGGAGGTGTGGAGGTGAGGAGGTGTGGAGGTGAGGAGGTGAGGAGGTGAGGAGGTGAGGAGGTGTGGAGGTGTGGAGGTGTGGAGGTCAGGAGGTGTGGAGGTGTGGAGGTCAGGAGGTCAGGAGGTGAGGAGGTCAGGAGGTGAGGAGGTGTGGAGGTCAGGAGGTGAGGAGGTGTGGAGGTCAGGAGGTGTGGAGGTGTGGAGGTGTGGAGGTGAGGAGGTGAGGAGGTGTGGAGGTGTGGAGGTCAGGAGGTGTGGAGGTGTGGAGGTCAGGAGGTGTGGAGGTCTGGAGGTGTGGAGGTGTGGAGGTGTGGAGGTCAGGAGGTCTGGAGGTCAGGAGGTCTGGAGGTCTGGAGGTGTGGAGAGGTGGAGGTGTGGAGGTCAGGAGGTGTGGAGGTCTGGAGGTGTGGAGGTGTGGAGGTGTGGAGGTGTGGAGGTCTGGAGGTGAGGAGGTCTGGAGGTCTGGAGGTGTGGAGGTGTGGAGGTCTGGAGGTGTGGAGGTCTGGAGGTGTGGAGGTGTGGAGGTCAGGAGGTGTGGAGGTCTGGAGGTCTGGAGGTCTGGAGGTGTGGAGGTGTGGAGGTGTGGAGGTGTGGAGGTCAGGAGGTGTGGAGGTCTGGAGGTCTGGAGGTCTGGAGGTGAGGAGGTCTGGAGGTCAGGAGGTGTGGAGGTGTGGAGGTCAGGAGGTCTGGAGGTGTGGAGGTGTGGAGGTGTGGAGGTGTGGAGGTCAGGAGGTGTGGAGGTCTGGAGGTGAGGAGGTCTGGAGGTGGGGAGGTGTGGAGGTCTGGAGGTGTGGAGGTGAGGAGGTGTGGAGGTGGGGAGGTCTGGAGGTCAGGAGGTCTGGAGGTCAGGAGGTGTGGAGGTGTGGAGGTGGGGAGGTCTGGAGGTCAGGAGGTCTGGAGGTCAGGAGGTGTGGAGGTGTGGAGGTCAGGAGGTGAGGAGGTGTGGAGGTCTGGAGGTGTGGAGGTGTGGAGGTCTGGAGGTGTGGAGGTGTGGAGGTGTGGAGGTGTGGAGGTGTGGAGGTCTGGAGGTGTGGAGGTCAGGAGGTGTGGAGGTCTGGAGGTCTGGAGGTCTGGAGGTGTGGAGGTGTGGAGGTCAGGAGGTGTGGAGGTCTGGAGGTCTGGAGGTCTGGAGGTGAGGAGGTCTGGAGGTCAGGAGGTGTGGAGGTGTGGAGGTCAGGAGGTCTGGAGGTGTGGAGGTGTGGAGGTGTGGAGGTCTGGAGGTGAGGAGTTCTGGAGGTGGGGAGGTGTGGAGGTCTGGAGGTGTGGAGGTGAGGAGGTGTGGAGGTGGGGAGGTCTGGAGGTCAGGAGGTCTGGAGGTCAGGAGGTGTGGAGGTGTGGAGGTCAGGAGGTGTGGAGGTGTGGAGGTCTGGAGGTGTGGAGGTGTGGAGGTGTGGAGGTCTGGAGGTGTGGAGGTCAGGAGGTCTGGAGGTCAGGAGGTCTGGAGGTCTGGAGGTCAGGAGGTCTGGAGGTCTGGAGGTCAGGAGGTCTGGAGGTCTGGAGGTGTGGAGGTCTGGAGGTGAGGAGGTCTGGAGGTGTGGAGGTCTGGAGGTGTGGAGGTCTGGAGGTGTGGAGGTCAGGAGGTCTGGAGGTCAGGAGGTCTGGAGGTCAGGAGGTGTGGAGGTCTGGAGGTCTGGAGGTCAGGAGGTCTGGAGGTGTGGAGGTGTGGAGGTCTGGAGGTCTGGAGGTCAGGAGGTCTGGAGGTCTGGAGGTGTGGAGGTCTGGAGGTGAGGAGGTCTGGAGGTGTGGAGGTCTGGAGGTGTGGAGGTCTGGAGGTCTGGAGGTCTGGAGGTCTGGAGGTGTGGAGGTGTGGAGGTCTGGAGGTGAGGAGGTCTGGAGGTGTGGAGGTGAGGAGGTGTGGAGGTCAGGAGGTCTGGAGGTCAGGAGGTCTGGAGGTCAGGAGGTCTGGAGGTCTGGAGGTCAGGAGGTCTGGAGGTGTGGAGGTCTGGAGGTGTGGAGGTCAGGAGGTGTGGAGGTCAGGAGGTGTGGAGGTCAGGAGGTCTGGAGGTCAGGAGGTCTGGAGGTGAGGAGGTGAGGAGGTGTGGAGGTCAGGAGGTCTGGAGGTCAGGAGGTCTGGAGGTCTGGAGGTGTGGAGGTGTGGAGGTGAGGAGGTCTGGAGGTGTGGAGGTCTGGAGGTGTGGAGGTCAGGAGGTCAGGAGGTGTGGAGGTGTGGAGGTGTGGAGGTGTGGAGGTGTGGAGGTGAGGAGGTCAGGAGGTCAGGAGGTGTGGAGGTGAGGAGGTGTGGAGGTCTGGAGGTGTGGAGGTGTGGAGGTCTGGAGGTGTGGAGGTGTGGAGGTGTGGAGGTGCCAGTGACTCACATCAGTGGAGTACGTCCTCTTGGATCCCTTCTTGCCGTGAGCTGTGACCTGCCAGTGCAGCATCCTGCTGTGGGACATGTCTATGAAGAGCTCCCCGTAGGTCCAGCGCACGTACAGAGTCCCATGGTTGTAGTCTACTGACGAGATGTGGGGGGCCTCAGGAGCTGGGGCAGAGCAGGAGGACATGAGGATGTGTGTGTGGTGTGTGTGTTGCCATGGGGTGTGTGTGTGGTGTGTGTGGTGTGTGTGTTGCCATGGGGTGTGTGTGGTGCCATGGGGTGTGTGTGGTGCCATGGGGTGTGTGTGTGGTGTGTGTGGTGTGTGTGGTGCCATGGGGTGTGTGTGTGGTGTGTGTGGTGCCATGGGGTGTGTGTGTGGTGTGTGTGGTGTGTGTGGTGCCATGGGGTGTGTGTGGTGCCATGGGGTGTGTGTGTGGTGTGTGTGGTGCTATGTGGTGTGTGTGTGGTGCCATGGGGTGTGTGTGGTGCCATGGGGTGTGTGTGTGTTGCCATGGTGTGTGTGTGTGGTGTGTGTGTTGCCATGGGGTGTGTGTGTTGCCATGGGGTGTGTGTGTGGTGTGTGTGGTGTGTGTGTGGTGCCATGGGGTGTGTGTGTGTGGTGTGTGTGGTGCCATGGTGTGTGTGTGTGGTGTGTGTGGTGCTATGTGGTGTGTGTGTTGCCATGGGGTGTGTGTGTGGTGTGTGTGGTGTGTGTGGTGTGTGTGGTGCCATGGGGTGTGTGTGGTGCCATGGGGTGTGTGTGTGGTGCCATGGGGTGTGTGTGTGGTGTGTGTGGTGCTATGTGGTGTGTGTGTGGTGCCATGGGGTGTGTGTGGTGCCATGGGGTGTGTGTGTGTTGCCATGGTGTGTGTGTGTGGTCTGTGTGTTGCCATGGGGTGTGTGTGTTGCCATGGGGTGTGTGTGTTGCCATGGGGTGTGTGTGTTGCCATGGGGTGTGTGTGTGGTGTGTGTGGTGCCATGGTGTGTGTGTGTGGTGTGTGTGGTGTGTGTGGTGCTATGTGGTGTGTGTGTTGCCATGGGGTGTGTGTGTGGTGTGTGTGGTGTGTGTGGTGTGTGTGGTGTGTGTGGTGCCATGGGGTGTGTGTGGTGCCATGGGGTGTGTGTGTGGTGCCATGGGGTGTGTGTGTGGTGTGTGTGGTGCTATGTGGTGTGTGTGTGGTGCCATGGGGTGTGTGTGGTGCCATGGGGTGTGTGTGTGTTGCCATGGTGTGTGTGTGTGGTCTGTGTGTTGCCATGGGGTGTGTGTGTTGCCATGGGGTGTGTGTGTTGCCATGGGGTGTGTGTGTTGCCATGGGGTGTGTGTGTGGTGTGTGTGGTGTGTGTGGTGCCATGGTGTGTGTGTGTGGTGTGTGTGGTGCCATGGGGTGTGTGTGGTGCCATGGGGTGTGTGTGTGGTGTGTGTGGTGCCATGGGGTGTGTGTGTGGTGCCATGGGGTGTGTGTGTGGTGTGTGTGGTGCTATGTGGTGTGTGTGTGGTGCCATGGGGTGTGTGTGTGTTGCCATGGTGTGTGTGTGTGGTGTGTGTGGTGCCATGTGGTGTGTGTGGTGCCATGGGGTGTGTGTGTTGCCATGGGGTGTGTGTGTTGCCATGGGGTGTGTGTGTGGTGTGTGTGGTGTGTGTGGTGCCATGGGGTGTGTGTGTTGCCATGGGGTGTGTGTGTGTTGCCATGGTGTGTGTGTGTGGTGTGTGTGGTGCTATGGGGTGTGTGTGTGTTGCCATGGGGTGTGTGTGTGGTGTGTGTGGTGTGTGTGGTGCTATGTGGTGTGTATGTTGCCATGGGGTGTGTGTGTTGCCATGGGGTGTGTGTGTTGCCATGGGGTGTGTGTGTGTTGCCATGGGGTGTGTGTGGTGCCATGGGGTGTGTGTGTGCTGCCATGGGGTGTGTATGTTGCCATGGGGTGTGTGTGTTGCCATGGGGTGTGTGTGTGTTGCCATGGGGTGTGTGTGTGGTGCCATGGGGTGTGTGTGTTGCCATGGAGTGTGTGTGGTGCCATGGGGTGTGTGTGTGTTGCCATGGGGTGTGTGTGTTGCCATGGGGTGTGTGTGTTGCCATGGGGTGTGTGTGTGTTGCCATGGGGTGTGTGTGTGGTGCCATGGGGTGTGTGTGGTGCCATGGGGTGTGTGTGGTGCCATGGTGTGTGTGTGTGGTGTGTGTGGTGCTATGTGGTGTGTGTGTGTGTTGCCATGGTGTGTGTGTGGTGCCATGGGGTGTGTGTGGTGCCATGGGGTATGTGTGTATTGCCATGGGATGTGTGTATGTGTGTGGTGCTATGTGGTGTGTGTGTGTGTTGCTATGGGGTGTGTGTGTTGCCATGGGGTGTGTGTATGTGTTGCCATGGGGTGTGTGTGTGTGTGTGTGTTGCCATGGGGTGTGTGTGTGTTGCCATGGGGTGTGTGTATGTGTTGCCATGGGGTGTGTGTGTTTTTTGCCATGGGGTGTGTGTGTGTGTGTGTTGCCATGGGGTGTGTGTGTGTGGTGCCATGTGGTGTGTGTGTGTGTGTGGTGCCATGGGGTGTGTGTGTAGTGTGTGTGTGTGTGTGTGGTACCTGTAACAAAGCTAACAGTAGAGCTGTCACAGCAGCTGAGAGGGGGATCGCCCCACGTCACCATGGTGACACGGAAGTTGTAGTACCAGGCCGGCAACAGATCTGTCACTCTCTGGAGGAGGGAGAGGAGGAGAGTGGGAGAGGAGGATAGATATAGAGGAGGAGAGAGGGATAGAAGGAGAGAGGTAGAGGAAGAGGAAAAGAGAGGGGGAGACGGAGAGGAGGAGAGAGGTAGAGGATGAGCGGCAGATGAAGAGGAGGAGAGAGAGAGAGGAGGAGAGAGGAGGAGAGATGTAGAGGAGGAGAGAGAGAGGAGGAGAGAGGGAGAGGAGAGAGGGAGAGAAGGAGAGAGGTAGATGAAGAGGAGGTGAGAGGGAGAGAGGGAGAGACAGAGAGGAGGATAGAGGGAGAGAGAGAGAGGGAGAGGGAGAGGAGGAGAGAGAGAGGAGGAGAGAGGAGGAGAGATGTAGAGGAGGAGAGAGGTAGATGAAGAGGAGGAGAGAGAGAGGAGGAGAGAGGGAGAGGAGGATAGAGGGAGAGAGAGAGAGGGAGAGGAGGAGAGGAGAGGAGAGAGGGAGAGGAGAAGAGAGGTAGAGGACGAGGAGAGAGGGAGAGTAGGAGAAAGGGAGAGGAGAGAGGGAAGGGAGGGGAGAGGGAGAGGAGAAGAGAAAAGGGGGAGAGGAGAAGAGAGGGAGATGAGGAGTGGAGGAGAGAGGGAGAGGAGGAGAGAGGGAGAGGAGGAATGGAGGAGAGAGGGAGAGGAGGAGCAAGGGAGAGGAGAAGAGAGGGAGAGGAGGAGAGAGGGAGAGGGGGAGAGGTGGAAAGAGGGGGGTTAGTGATGCTCTACCCTCAGCAGGGTCAGTAGAAACAGGAAAACATACAGATTTCAGGGGAACAGGGGGAGCCTGTGACGTGACTTCCACGTTTGGATGTGAGCCTCGCTGTTTCCAGTCCCCTGTGAAACAAATAGCGGATGACTACAGATGCTGCCTGTCTTTCTTCCACAGGAAGTTCTCGCCACAAAGTCCACATGCCACTTTTTTTGGTGTCAACTTCGTAGGATATTCCATTATCACTAGATAACACTAGCTAACATCTGGCTAGCAGCTAGCTAGGACACATGCTAATGTCCTCTCTGAAGTGGTTTATACTAACAAGACCACAGCTAGCTAGGACACATGCTAATGTACTCGCTGAAGTGGTTTTAACAAGACCACAGCTAGCTAGGACACATGCTAATGTACTCTCTGAAGTGGTTTATACTAACAAGACCACAGCTAGCTAGGACACATGCTAATGTACTCTCTGAAGTGGTTTATATTAATAAGACCACAGCTAGCTAGGACACATGCTAATGTACTCTCTGAAGTGGTTTTAACAAGACCACAGCTAGCTAGGACACATGCTAATGTACTCTCTGAAGTGGTTTTAACAAGACCACAGCTAGCTAGGACACATGCTAATGTACTCTCTGAAGTGGTTTATACTAACAAGACCACAGCTAGCTAGGACACATGCTAATGTACTCTCTGAAGTGGTTTATATTAACAAGAGCACAGCTAGCTAGGACACATGCTAATGTACTCTCTGAGGTGGTTTATATTAACAAGACCACAGCTAGCTAGGACACATGCTAATGTACTCTCTGAAGTGGTTTATATTAACAAGACCACAGCTAGCTAGGACACATGCTAATGTACTCTCTGAAGTGGTTTTAACAAGACCACAGCTAGCTAGTGTAACGGATGTGAAATGGCTAGCTAGTTAGCGGGTGCGCGCTAGTTGCATTTCAATCAGTTACGTCACTTGCTCTGAGACCTAAGTAGTGTTGCCCCTTGCTTTGCAAGGGCCTCGGCCTTTGTGGAGCGATGGGTAACGACCGTGCTTCGTGGGCAACCGTTGTTGATGTGTGCAGAGGGTCCCTGGTTCGCGCCCGTGTCGGGGCGAGGGGACGGTTTAAAGTTATACTGTTACATTGATGCTGTTGACCCGGATCACTGGTTACTGCGGAAAAGGAGGAGGTTGAAAGGGGGGTGAGTGTAACGGATGTGAAATGGCTAGCTAGTTAGCGGGTGCGCGCTAGTTGCATTTCAATCAGTTACGTCACTTGCTCTGAGACTTAAGTAGTGTTGCCCCTTGCTTTGCAAGGGCCGTGGCTTTTGTGGAGCGATGGGTAACGCTGCTTCGTGGGCGACCGTTGTCGATGTGTGCAGAGGGTCCCTGGTTCGCGCCCGGGTCGGGGCGAGGGGACGGTTTAAAGTTATACTGTTACACTAGGACACATGCTAGTGTACTCTCTGAAGTGGTTTTAACAAGACCACAGCTAGCTAGGACACATGCTAATGTACTCTCTGAAATGGTTTATATTAACAAGACCACAGCTAGCTAGGACACATGCTAATGTACTCTCTGAAGTGGTTTATACTAACAAGACCACAGCTCGCTAGGACACATGCTAATGTACTCTCTGAAGTGGTTTATATTAACAAGAGCACAGCTAGCTAGGACACATGCTAATGTACTCTCTGAGGTGGTTTATATTAACAAGACCACAGCTAGCTAGGACACATGCTAATGTACTCTCTGAAGTGGTTTATATTAACAAGACCACAGCTAGCTAGGACACATGCTAATGTACTCTCTGAAGTGGTTTTAACAAGACCACAGCTAGCTAGGACACATGCTAGTGTACTCTCTGAAGTGGTTTTAACAAGACCACAGCTAGCTAGGACACATGCTAATGTACTCTCTGAAGTGGTTTATACTAACAAGACCGCAGCTAGCTAGGACACATGCTAATGTACTCTCTGAAGTGGTTTATACTAACAAGACCCCAGCTAGCTAGGACACATGCTAATGTACTCTCTGAAGTGGTTTTAACAAGACCACAGCTAGCTACGACACATGCTAATGTACTCTCTGAAGTGGTTTATACTAACAAGACCACAGCTAGCTAGGACACATGCTAATGTACTCTCTGAAGTGGTTTACACTAACAAGACCACAGCTAGCTAGGACACATGCTAATGTACTCTCTGAAGTGGTTTACACTAACAAGACCACAGCTAGCTAGGACACATGCTAATGTACTCTCTGAAGTGGTTTATATTAACAAGACCACAGCTAGCTAGGACACATGCTAGTGTACTCTCTGAAGTGGTGTTAACAAGACCACAGCTAGCTAGGACACATGCTAATGTACTCTCTGAAGTGGTTTATATTAACAAGACCACAGCTACCTAGGACACATGCTAGTGTACTCTCTGAAGTGGTTTTAACAAGACCACAGCTAGCTAGGACACATGCTAGTGTACTCTCTGAAGTGATTTATACTAACAAGACCACAGCTAGCTAGGACACATGCTAATGTACTCTCTGAAGTGGTTTATATTAATAAGACCACAGTTAGCTAGGACACATGCTAATGTACTCTCTGAAGTGGTAATAACAAGACCACAGCTAGCTAGGACACATGCTAATGTACTCTCTGAAGTGGTTCATACTAACAAGACCACAGCTAGCTAGGACACATGCTAATGTACTCGCTGAAGTGGTTTTAACAAGACCACAGCTAGCTAGGACACATGCTAATGTACTCTCTGAAGTGGTTTATACTAACAAGACCACAGCTAGCTAGGACACATGCTAGTGTACTCTCTGAAGTGGTTTATATTAACAAGACCACAGCTAGCTAGGACACATGCTAATGTACTCTCTGACGTGGTTTATATTAACAAGACCACAGCTAGCTAGGACACATGCTAATGTACTCTCTGAAGTGGTTTATACTAACAAGACCACAGCTAGCTAGGACATATGCTAATGTACTCTCTGAAGTGGTTTTAACAAGACCACAGCTAGCTAGGACACATGCTAATGTACTCTCTGAAGTGGTTTTAACAAGACCACAGCTAGCTAGGACACATGCTAATGTACTCTCTGAAGTGGTTTATATTAACAAGACCACAGCTAGCTAGGACACATGCTAATGTACTCTCTGAAGTGGTTTTAACAAGACCACAGCTAGCTAGGACACATGCTAATGTACTCTCTGAAGTGGTTTATATTAACAAGACCACAGCTAGCTAGGACACATGCTAATGTACTCTCTGAAGTGGTTTATACTAACAAGACCACAGCTAGCTAGGACACATGCTAATGTCCTCTCTGAAGTGGTTTATATTAACAAGAGCACAGCTAGCTAGGACACATGCTAATGTACTCTCTGAAGTGGTTTTAACAAGACCACAGCTAGCTAGGACACATGCTAATGTACTCTCTGAAGTGGTTTATATTAACAAGACCACAGCTAGCTAGGACACATGCTAATGTACTCTCTGAAGTGGTTTTAACAAGACCACAGCTAGCTATGACACATGCTAATGTACTCTCTGAAGTGGTTTATATTAATAAGACCACAGCTAGCTAGGACACATGCTAATGTACTCTCTGAAGTGGTTTTAACAAGACCACAGCTAGCTAGGACACATGCTAATGTACTCTCTGAAGTGGTTTTAACAAGACCACAGCTAGCTAGGACACATGCTAATGTACTCTCTGAAGTGGTTTATATTAACAAGACCACAGCTAGCTAGGACACATGCTAATGTACTCTCTGAAGTGGTTTATACTAACAAGACCACAGCTAGCTAGGACACATGCTAATGTACTCTCTGAAGTGGTTTATATTAACAAGAGCACAGCTAGCTAGGACACATGCTAATGTACTCTCTGAAGTGGTTTTAACAAGACCACAGCTAGCTAGGACACATGCTAGTGTACTCTCTGAAGTGGTTTTAACAAGACCACAGCTAGCTAGGACACATGCTAATGTACTCTCTGAAGTGGTTTATACTAACAAGACCGCAGCTAGCTAGGACACATGCTAATGTACTCTCTGAAGTGGTTTATACTAACAAGACCCCAGCTAGCTAGGACACATGCTAATGTACTCTCTGAAGTGGTTTTAACAAGACCACAGCTAGCTAGGACACATGCTAATGTACTCTCTGAGGTGGTTTATATTAACAAGACCACAGCTAGCTAGGACACATGCTAATGTACTCTCTGAAGTGGTTTTAACAAGACCACAGCTAGCTAGGACACATGCTAATGTACTCTCTGAAGTGGTTTTAACAAGACCACAGCTAGCTAGGACACATGCTAATGTACTCTCTGAAGTGGTTTATATTAACAAGACCACAGCTAGCTAGGACACATGCTAATGTACTCTCTGAAGTGGTTTATACTAACAAGACCACAGCTAGCTAGGACACATGCTAATGTACTCTCTGAAGTGGTTTATATTAACAAGAGCACAGCTAGCTAGGACACATGCTAATGTACTCTCTGAGGTGGTTTATATTAACAAGACCACAGCTAGCTAGGACACATGCTAATGTACTCTCTGAAGTGGTTTATATTAACAAGACCACAGCTAGCTAGGACACATGCTAATGTACTCTCTGAAGTGGTTTTAACAAGACCACAGCTAGCTAGGACACATGCTAGTGTACTCTCTGAAGTGGTTTTAACAAGACCACAGCTAGCTAGGACACATGCTAATGTACTCTCTGAAGTGGTTTACACTAACAAGACCACAGCTAGCTAGGACACATGCTAATGTACTCTCTGAAGTGGTTTATATTAACAAGACCACAGCTAGCTAGGACACATGCTAGTGTACTCTCTGAAGTGGTGTTAACAAGACCACAGCTAGCTAGGACACATGCTAATGTACTCTCTGAAGTGGTTTATATTAACAAGACCACAGCTACCTAGGACACATGCTAGTGTACTCTCTGAAGTGGTTTTAACAAGACCACAGCTAGCTAGGACACATGCTAGTGTACTCTCTGAAGTGATTTATACTAACAAGACCACAGCTAGCTAGGACACATGCTAATGTACTCTCTGAAGTGGTTTATATTAATAAGACCACAGTTAGCTAGGACACATGCTAATGTACTCTCTGAAGTGGTAATAACAAGACCACAGCTAGCTAGGACACATGCTAATGTACTCTCTGAAGTGGTTCATACTAACAAGACCACAGCTAGCTAGGACACATGCTAATGTACTCGCTGAAGTGGTTTTAACAAGACCACAGCTAGCTAGGACACATGCTAATGTACTCTCTGAAGTGGTTTATACTAACAAGACCACAGCTAGCTAGGACACATGCTAGTGTACTCTCTGAAGTGGTTTATATTAACAAGACCACAGCTAGCTAGGACACATGCTAATGTACTCTCTGACGTGGTTTATATTAACAAGACCACAGCTAGCTAGGACACATGCTAATGTACTCTCTGAAGTGGTTTATACTAACAAGACCACAGCTAGCTAGGACATATGCTAATGTACTCTCTGAAGTGGTTTTAACAAGACCACAGCTAGCTAGGACACATGCTAATGTACTCTCTGAAGTGGTTTTAACAAGACCACAGCTAGCTAGGACACATGCTAATGTACTCTCTGAAGTGGTTTATATTAACAAGACCACAGCTAGCTAGGACACATGCTAATGTACTCTCTGAAGTGGTTTTAACAAGACCACAGCTAGCTAGGACACATGCTAATGTACTCTCTGAAGTGGTTTATATTAACAAGACCACAGCTAGCTAGGACACATGCTAATGTACTCTCTGAAGTGGTTTATACTAACAAGACCACAGCTAGCTAGGACACATGCTAATGTCCTCTCTGAAGTGGTTTATATTAACAAGAGCACAGCTAGCTAGGACACATGCTAATGTACTCTCTGAAGTGGTTTTAACAAGACCACAGCTAGCTAGGACACATGCTAATGTACTCTCTGAAGTGGTTTATATTAACAAGACCACAGCTAGCTAGGACACATGCTAATGTACTCTCTGAAGTGGTTTTAACAAGACCACAGCTAGCTATGACACATGCTAATGTACTCTCTGAAGTGGTTTATATTAATAAGACCACAGCTAGCTAGGACACATGCTAATGTACTCTCTGAAGTGGTTTTAACAAGACCACAGCTAGCTAGGACACATGCTAATGTACTCTCTGAAGTGGTTTTAACAAGACCACAGCTAGCTAGGACACATGCTAATGTACTCTCTGAAGTGGTTTATATTAACAAGACCACAGCTAGCTAGGACACATGCTAATGTACTCTCTGAAGTGGTTTATACTAACAAGACCACAGCTAGCTAGGACACATGCTAATGTACTCTCTGAAGTGGTTTATATTAACAAGAGCACAGCTAGCTAGGACACATGCTAATGTACTCTCTGAAGTGGTTTTAACAAGACCACAGCTAGCTAGGACACATGCTAGTGTACTCTCTGAAGTGGTTTTAACAAGACCACAGCTAGCTAGGACACATGCTAATGTACTCTCTGAAGTGGTTTATACTAACAAGACCGCAGCTAGCTAGGACACATGCTAATGTACTCTCTGAAGTGGTTTATACTAACAAGACCCCAGCTAGCTAGGACACATGCTAATGTACTCTCTGAAGTGGTTTTAACAAGACCACAGCTAGCTAGGACACATGCTAATGTACTCTCTGAGGTGGTTTATATTAACAAGACCACAGCTAGCTAGGACACATGCTAATGTACTCTCTGAAGTGGTTTTAACAAGACCACAGCTAGCTAGGACACATGCTAATGTACTCTCTGAAGTGGTTTTAACAAGACCACAGCTAGCTAGGACACATGCTAATGTACTCTCTGAAGTGGTTTATATTAACAAGACCACAGCTAGCTAGGACACATGCTAATGTACTCTCTGAAGTGGTTTATACTAACAAGACCACAGCTAGCTAGGACACATGCTAATGTACTCTCTGAAGTGGTTTATATTAACAAGAGCACAGCTAGCTAGGACACATGCTAATGTACTCTCTGAGGTGGTTTATATTAACAAGACCACAGCTAGCTAGGACACATGCTAATGTACTCTCTGAAGTGGTTTATATTAACAAGACCACAGCTAGCTAGGACACATGCTAATGTACTCTCTGAAGTGGTTTTAACAAGACCACAGCTAGCTAGGACACATGCTAGTGTACTCTCTGAAGTGGTTTTAACAAGACCACAGCTAGCTAGGACACATGCTAATGTACTCTCTGAAGTGGTTTATACTAACAAGACCGCAGCTAGCTAGGACACATGCTAATGTACTCTCTGAAGTGGTTTATACTAACAAGACCCCAGCTAGCTAGGACACATGCTAATGTACTCTCTGAAGTGGTTTGAACAAGACCACAGCTAGCTAGGACACATGCTAGTGTACTCTCTGAAGTGGTTTTAACAAGACCACAGCTAGCTAGGACACATGCTAGTGTACTCTCTGAAGTGGTTTTAACAAGACCACAGCTAGCTAGGACACATGCTAATGTACTCTCTGAAGTGGTTTATACTAACAAGACCGCAGCTAGCTAGGACACATGCTAATGTACTCTCTGAAGTGGTTTATACTAACAAGACCCCAGCTAGCTAGGACACATGCTAATGTACTCTCTGAAGTGGTTTTAACAAGACCACAGCTAGCTAGGACACATGCTAGTGTACTCTCTGAAGTGGTTTATACTAACAAGACCGCAGCTAGCTAGGACACATGCTAATGTACTCTCTGAAGTGGTTTATACTAACAAGACCCCAGCTAGCTAGGACACATGCTAATGTACTCTCTGAAGTGGTTTGAACAAGACCTAAGCTAGCTAGGACACATGCTAATGTACTCTCTGAAGTGGTTTATACTAACAAGACCACAGCTAGCTAGGACACATGCTAATGTACTCGCTGAAGTGGTTTTAACAAGACCACAGCTAGCTAGGACACATGCTAATGTACTCTCTGAAGTGGTTTATACTAACAAGACCACAGCTAGCTAGGACACATGCTAGTGTACTCTCTGAAGTGGTTTATATTAACAAGACCACAGCTAGCTAGGACACATGCTAATGTACTCTCTGACGTGGTTTATATTAACAAGACCACAGCTAGCTAGAACACATGCTAATGTACTCTCTGAAGTGGTTTATACTAACAAGACCACAGCTAGCTAGGACACATGCTAATGTACTCTCTGAAGTGGTTTTAACAAGACCACAGCTAGCTAGGACACATGCTAATGTACTCTCTGAAGTGGTTTTAACAAGACCACAGCTAGCTAGGACACATGCTAATGTACTCTCTGAAGTGGTTTATATTAACAAGACCACAGCTAGCTAGGACACATGCTAATGTACTCTCTGAAGTGGTTTATACTAACAAGACCACAGCTAGCTAGGACACATGCTAATGTACTCTCTGAAGTGGTTCATATTAACAAGAGCACAGCTAGCTAGGACACATGCTAATGTACTCTCTGAGGTGGTTTATATTAACAAGACCACAGCTAGCTAGGACACATGCTAATGTACTCTCTGAAGTGGTTTATATTAACAAGACCACAGCTAGCTAGGACACATGCTAATGTTCTCTCTGAAGTGGTTTTAACAAGACCACAGCTAGCTAGGACACATGCTAATGTACTCTCTGAAGTGGTTTATACTAACAAGACCCCAGCTAGCTAGGACACATGCTAATGTTCTCTCTGAAGTGGTTTTAACAAGACCGCAGCTAGCTAGGACACATGCTAATGTACTCTCTGAAGTGGTTTATACTAACAAGACCCCAGCTAGCTAGGACACATGCTAATGTACTCTCTGAAGTGGTTTTAACAAGACCACAGCTAGCTAGGACACATGCTAGTGTACTCTCTGAAGTGGTTTTAACAAGACCACAGCTAGCTAGGACACATGCTAATGTACTCTCTGAAGTGGTTTATACTAACAAGACCCCAGCTAGCTAGGACACATGCTAATGTACTCTCTGAAGTGGTTTTAACAAGACCACAGCTAGCTAGGACACATGCTAGTGTACTCTCTGAAGTGGTTTTAACAAGACCACAGCTAGCTAGAACACATGCTAATGTACTCGCTGAAGTGGTTTATACTAACAAGACCGCAGCTAGCTAGGACACATGCTAATGTACTCTCTGAAGTGGTTTATACTAACAAGACCCCAGCTAGCTAGGACACATGCTAATGTACTCTCTGAAGTGGTTTTAACAAGACCACAGCTAGCTAGGACACATGCTAATGTACTCGCTGAAGTGGTTTTAACAAGACCACAGCTAGCTAGGACACATGCTAATGTACTCTCTGAAGTGGTTTATACTAACAAGACCACAGCTAGCTAGGACACATGCTAATGTACTCTCTGAAGTGGTTCATACTAACAAGACCACAGCTAGCTAGGACACATGCTAATGTACTCGCTGAAGTGGTTTTAACAAGACCACAGCTAGCTAGGACACATGCTAATGTACTCTCTGAAGTGGTTTATACTAACAAGACCACAGCTAGCTAGGACACATGCTAGTGTACTCTCTGAAGTGGTTTATATTAACAAGACCACAGCTAGCTAGGACACATGCTAATGTACTCTCTGACGTGGTTTATATTAACAAGACCACAGCTAGCTAGAACACATGCTAATGTACTCTCTGAAGTGGTTTATACTAACAAGACCACAGCTAGCTAGGACACATGCTAATGTACTCTCTGAAGTGGTTTTAACAAGACCACAGCTAGCTAGGACACATGCTAATGTACTCTCTGAAGTGGTTTTAACAAGACCACAGCTAGCTAGGACACATGCTAATGTACTCTCTGAAGTGGTTTATATTAACAAGACCACAGCTAGCTAGGACACATGCTAATGTACTCTCTGAAGTGGTTTATACTAACAAGACCACAGCTAGCTAGGACACATGCTAATGTACTCTCTGAAGTGATGTTAACAAGACCACAGCTAGCTAGGACACATGCTAATGTACTCTCTGAAGTGGTTTATATTAACAAGACCACAGCTAGCTAGGACACATGCTAATGTACTCTCTGAAGTGGTTTTAACAAGACCACAGCTAGCTAGGACACATGCTAATGTACTCTCTGAAGTGGTTTATTAAACTAACAAGACCACAGCTAGCCAGGACACATGCTAATGTACTCTCTGAAGTGGTTTATACTAACAAGACCACAGCTAGCTAGGACACATGCTAATGTACTCTCTGAAGTGGTTTACACTAACAAGACCACAGCTAGCTAGGACACATGCTAATGTACTCTCTGAAGTGGTTTATATTAACAAGACCACAGCTAGCTAGGACACATGCTAATGTACTCTCTGAAGTGGTTTTAACAAGACCACAGCTAGCTAGGACACATGCTAATGTACTCTCTGAAATGGTTTATACTAACAAGACCACAGCTAGCTAGGACACATGCTAATGTACTCTCTGAAGTGGTTTATATTAACAAGACCACAGCTAGCTAGGACACATGCTAATGTACTCTCTGAAGTGGTTTATATTAACAAGACCACAGCTACCTAGGACACATGCTAGTGTACTCTCTGAAGTGGTTTTAACAAGACCACAGCTAGCTAGGACACATGCTAGTGTACTCTCTGAAGTGATTTATACTAACAAGACCACAGCTAGCTAGGACACATGCTAATGTACTCTCTGAAGTGGTTTATATTAATAAGACCACAGTTAGCTAGGACACATGCTAATGTACTCTCTGAAGTGGTAATAACAAGACCACAGCTAGCTAGGACACATGCTAATGTACTCTCTGAAGTGGTTCATACTAACAAGACCACAGCTAGCTAGGACACATGCTAATGTACTCGCTGAAGTGGTTTTAACAAGACCACAGCTAGCTAGGACACATGCTAATGTACTCTCTGAAGTGGTTTATACTAACAAGACCACAGCTAGCTAGGACACATGCTAGTGTACTCTCTGAAGTGGTTTATATTAACAAGACCACAGCTAGCTAGGACACATGCTAATGTACTCTCTGACGTGGTTTATATTAACAAGACCACAGCTAGCTAGGACACATGCTAATGTACTCTCTGAAGTGGTTTTAACAAGACCACAGCTAGCTAGGACACATGCTAATGTACTCTCTGAAGTGGTTTATACTAACAAGACCGCAGCTAGCTAGGACACATGCTAATGTACTCTCTGACGTGGTTTATATTAACAAGACCACAGCTAGCTAGGACACATGCTAATGTACTCTCTGAAGTGGTTTTAACAAGACCACAGCTAGCTAGGACACATGCTAATGTACTCTCTGAAGTGGTTTTAACAAGACCACAGCTAGCTAGGACACATGCTAATGTACTCTCTGAAGTGGTTTATATTAACAAGACCACAGCTAGCTAGGACACATGCTAATGTACTCTCTGAAGTGGTTTATACTAACAAGACCACAGCTAGCTAGGACACATGCTAGTGTACTCTCTGAGGTGGTTTATATTAACAAGACCACAGCTAGCTAGGACACATGCTAATGTACTCTCTGAAGTGGTTTATATTAACAAGACCACAGCTAGCTAGGACACATGCTAATGTACTCTCTGAAGTGGTTTTAACAAGACCACAGCTAGCTAGGACACATGCTAGTGTACTCTCTGAAGTGGTTTTAACAAGACCACAGCTAGCTAGGACACATGCTAATGTACTCTCTGAAGTGGTTTATATTAATAAGACCACAACTAGCTAGGACACATGCTAATGTACTCGCTGAAGTGGTTTATACTAACAAGACCACAGCTAGCTAGGACACATGCTAATGTACTCTCTGAAGTGGTTTATACTAACAAGACCACAGCTAGCTAGGACACATGCTAATGTACTCTCTGAAGTGATGTTAACAAGACCACAGCTAGCTAGGACACATGCTAATGTACTCTCTGAAGTGGTTTATATTAACAAGACCACAGCTAGCTAGGACACATGCTAATGTACTCTCTGAAGTGGTTTTAACAAGACCACAGCTAGCTAGGACACATGCTAATGTACTCTCTGAAGTGGTTTATTAAACTAACAAGACCACAGCTAGCCAGGACACATGCTAATGTACTCTCTGAAGTGGTTTATACTAACAAGACCACAGCTAGCTAGGACACATGCTAGTGTACTCTCTGAAGTGGTTTTAACAAGACCACAGCTAGCTAGGACACATGCTAATGTACTCTCTGAAGTGGTTTTAACAAGACCACAGCTAGCTAGGACACATGCTAATGTACTCTCTGAAGTGGTTTATACTAACAAGACCGCAGCTAGCTAGGACACATGCTAATGTACTCTCTGACGTGGTTTATATTAACAAGACCACAGCTAGCTAGGACACATGCTAATGTACTCTCTGAAGTGGTTTTAACAAGACCACAGCTAGCTAGGACACATGCTAATGTACTCTCTGAAGTGGTTTTAACAAGACCACAGCTAGCTAGGACACATGCTAATGTACTCTCTGAAGTGGTTTATATTAACAAGACCACAGCTAGCTAGGACACATGCTAATGTACTCTCTGAAGTGGTTTATACTAACAAGACCACAGCTAGCTAGGACACATGCTAGTGTACTCTCTGAGGTGGTTTATATTAACAAGACCACAGCTAGCTAGGACACATGCTAATGTACTCTCTGAAGTGGTTTATATTAACAAGACCACAGCTAGCTAGGACACATGCTAATGTACTCTCTGAAGTGGTTTTAACAAGACCACAGCTAGCTAGGACACATGCTAGTGTACTCTCTGAAGTGGTTTTAACAAGACCACAGCTAGCTAGGACACATGCTAATGTACTCTCTGAAGTGGTTTATATTAATAAGACCACAACTAGCTAGGACACATGCTAATGTACTCGCTGAAGTGGTTTATACTAACAAGACCACAGCTAGCTAGGACACATGCTAATGTACTCTCTGAAGTGGTTTATACTAACAAGACCACAGCTAGCTAGGACACATGCTAATGTACTCTCTGAAGTGATGTTAACAAGACCACAGCTAGCTAGGACACATGCTAATGTACTCTCTGAAGTGGTTTATATTAACAAGACCACAGCTAGCTAGGACACATGCTAATGTACTCTCTGAAGTGGTTTTAACAAGACCACAGCTAGCCAGGACACATGCTAATGTACTCTCTGAAGTGGTTTATACTAACAAGACCACAGCTAGCTAGGACACATGCTAGTGTACTCTCTGAAGTGGTTTTAACAAGACCACAGCTAGCTAGGACACATGCTAATGTACTCTCTGAAGTGGTTTATACTAACAAGACCACAGCTAGCTAGGACACATGCTAATGTACTCTCTGAAGTGGTTTATACTAACAAGACCACAGCTAGCTAGGACACATGCTAATGTACTCTCTGAAGTGGTTTATACTAACAAGACCACAGCTAGCTAGGACACATGCTAATGTACTCTCTGAAGTGGTTTATTAAACTAACAAGACCACAGCTAGCCAGGACACATGCTAATGTACTCTCTGAAGTGGTTTATACTAACAAGACCACAGCTAGCTAGGACACATGCTAGTGTACTCTCTGAAGTGGTTTTAACAAGACCACAGCTAGCTAGGACACATGCTAATGTACTCTCTGAAGTGGTTTATACTAACAAGACCACAGCTAGCTAGGACACATGCTAATGTACTCTCTGAAGTGGTTTATACTAACAAGACCACAGCTAGCTAGGACACATGCTAGTGTACTCTCTGAGGTGGTTTATATTGACAAGACCACAGCTAGCTAGGACACATGCTAGTGTACTCTCTGAAGTGGTTTTAACAAGAGCACAGCTAGCTAGGACACATGCTAATGTACTCTCTGAAGTGGTTTATATTAACAAGACCACAGCTAGCTAGGACACATGCTAGTGTACTCTCTGAAGTGGTTTATATTAACAAGACCACAGCTAGCTAGGACACATGCTAATGTACTCTCTGAAGTGGTGTTAACAAGACCACAGCTAGCTAGGACACATGCTAATGTACTCTCTGAAGTGGTTTATACTAACAAGACCACAGCTAGCTAGGACACATGCTAATGTACTCTCTGAAGTGGTTTATATTAACAAGACCACAGCTAGCTAGGACACATGCTAGTGTACTCTCTGAGGTGGTTTATATTAACAAGACCACAGCTAGCTAGGACACATGCTAATGTACTCTCTGAAGTGGTGTTAACAAGACCACAGCTAGCTAGGACACATGCTAATGTACTCTCTGAAGTGGTTTATATTAACAAGACCACAGCTAGCTAGGACACATGCTAGTGTACTCTCTGAAATGATTTATATTAACAAGACCACAGCTAGCTAGGACACATGGTAGTGTACTCTCTGAAGTGGTTTATACTAACAAGACCACAGCTAGCTAGGACACATGCTAATGTACTCTCTGAAGTGGTTTATATTAACAAGACCACAGCTAGCTAGGACACATGCTAATGTACTCTCTGAAGTGGTTTATATTAACAAGACCACAGCTAGCTAGGACACATGCTAATGTACTCTCTGAAGTGGTTTATATTAACAAGACCACAGCTAGCTAGGACACATGCTAATGTACTCTCTGAAGTGGTTTATACTAACAAGACCACAGCTAGCTAGGACACATGCTAATGTACTCTCTGAAGTGGTTTATATTAACAAGACCACAGCTCGCTAGGACACATGCTAATGTACTCTCTGAAGTGGTTTCCAGACACTGCATCTTAACTCCTCCTCCGCACTTACTGGATTGGTTGAAAAATGCAGAAGAGAACCTCCCCCGACAGTTATTGTTTTCTCGTCATGATCATGACGTGAGGCATCCCTCTCAGGTGTTTCTTTTAC
This sequence comes from Salvelinus fontinalis, assembly GCF_029448725.1. Taxonomy (NCBI): domain Eukaryota; kingdom Metazoa; phylum Chordata; class Actinopteri; order Salmoniformes; family Salmonidae; genus Salvelinus; species Salvelinus fontinalis. Next base: position 897,935 of record NC_074703.1, on the reverse strand, counting down.
ACCTGCTACGTTAGGTTAGCAATGCTCAGAGCCTAGTGGGTCATGTGATCTAAAATAAAATAGCACGACTTGTCTGCTAAAACAGGGGACAACCACAGTACCAGACCAGCAACAGATCTGTGTCTCTCTGGAGTAGGGAGGGAGAGATCTGTTAAAACAGGGGACAACCACAGTACCAGACCAGCAACAGATCTGTGTCTCTCTGGAGTAGGGAGGGAGAGATCTGTTAAAACAGGGGACAACCACAGTACCAGACCAGCAACAGATCTGTGTCTCTCTGGAGTAGGGAGGGAGAGATCTGTTAAAACAGGGGACAACCACAGTACCAGACCAGCAACAGATCTGTGTCTCTCTGGAGTAGGGAGGGAGAGATCTGTTAAAACAGGGGACAACCACAGTACCAGACCAGCAACCGATCTGTGTCTCTCTGGAGTAGGGAGGGAGAGATCTGTTAAAACAGGGGACAACCACAGCACCAGACCAGCAACAGATCTGTGTCTCTCTGGAGTAGGGAGGGAGAGATCTGTTAAAACAGGGGACAACCACAGCACCAGACCAGCAACAGATCTGTGTCTCTCTGGAGTAGGGAGGGAGAGATCTGTTAAAACAGGGGACAACCACAGCACCAGACCAGCAACAGATCTGTGTCTCTCTGGAGTAGGGAGGGAGAGATCTGTTAAAACAGGGGACAACCACAGTACCAGACCAGCAACCGATCTGTGTCTCTCTGGAGTAGGGAGGGAGAGATCTGTTAAAACAGGGGACAACCACAGCACCAGACCAGCAACAGATCTGTGTCTCTCCGGAGTAGGGAGGGAGAGATCTGTTAAAACAGGGGACAACCACAGTACCAGACCAGCAACAGATCTGTGTCTCTCCGGAGTAGGGAGGGAGAGATCTGTTAAAACAGGGGACAACCACAGGACCAGACCAGCAACAGATCTGTGTCTCTCTGGAGTAGGGAAGGAGAGATCTGTTAAAACAGGGGACAACCACAGTACCAGACCAGCAACAGATCTGTGTCTCTCTGGAGTAGGGAGGGAGAGAGGGGAGAGAAAGAGAGAGCTAGAGGAGGGGTAAACCTAGTGACACACGTCATCTAACATAAAGTACCACCACAAAACAGCCTGGCTACAACCCTGCTACAAGCAGATAGGTGATTGGCTAAGGCTCTGCGTCAGGCAGCAGGTGATTGGCTGGGTCAAGGTTGGAGCGGGGCTAGTTACCACGGATGCGATGACTGAGGCGGTAGCAGCGATCTCGTAGTACGTGGTCCACTCGGAGGCCAGCGTGACAGGGTTGAAGAAGAATGTCTGCAGGACATACTTCCTGAACGCCACGTGGTACGGTCTCTGCCACGACAGGATGACTGCAGTCGGGCTCAGAGAATACACCACCAGCTCCCGCACTCCCGTTGGCTCTGGGGACAGACAGACAAACCAGGCAGCCAATCAGAACCAACATCAGGCTACAGACAGCTGATTAAATCCAAAACCAAAGCAGAGGGGAGGGACTAAAAGCTGATTCAGCCAATCCATGATTTGATTAATAAATATTACACTATTCCCTATGGGCCCTGGTCAACAGTAGAGCACTACCTCTACGGGCCCTGGTCAACAGTAGAGCACTACCTCTACGGGCCCTGGTCAACAGCAGAGCACTACCCCTATGGGCCCTGGTCAACAGTAGAGCACTACCCCTATGGGTCCTGGTCAACAGTAGAGCACTACCCCTATGGGCCCTGGTCAACAGTAGAGCACTACCCCTACGGGCCCTGGTCAACAGTAGAGCACTACCCCTACGGGCCCTGGTCAACAGTAGAGCACTACCTCTACGGGCCCTGGTCAACAGTAGAGCACTACCCCTACAGGCCCTGGTCAACAGTAGAGCACTACCTCTATGGGCCCTGGTCAACAGTAGAGCACTACCTCTATGGGTCCTGGTCAACAGTAGAGCACTACCTCTATGGGCCCTGGTCAACAGTAGAGCACTACCCCTATGGGCCCTGGTCAACAGTAGAGCACTACCCCTATGGGCCCTGGTCAACAGTAGAGCACTACCTCTACGGGCCCTGGTCAACAGTAGAGCACTACCCCTATGGGCCCTGGTCAACAGTAGAGCACTACCCCTATGGGCCCTGGTCAACAGTAGAGCACTACCCCTATGGGCCCTGGTCAACAGTAGAGCACTACCCCTATGGGCCCTGGTCAACAGTAGAGCACTACCCCTATGGGCCCTGGTCAACAGTAGAGCACTACCCCTATGGGCCCTGGTCAACAGTAGAGCACTACCTCTATGGGCCCTGGTCAACAGTAGAGCACTACCCCTATGGGCCCTGGTCAACAGTAGAGCACTACCCCTATGGGCCCTGGTCAACAGTAGAGCACTACCTCTATGGGCCCTGGTCAACAGTAGTGCACTACCTCTATGGGCCCTGGTCAACAGTAGAGCACTACCCCTATGGGCCCTGGTCAACAGTAGAGCACTACCCCTACGGGCCCTGGTCAACAGTAGAGCACTACCCCTATGGGCCCTGGTCAACAGTAGAGCACTACCCCTATGGGCCCTGGTCAACAGTATAGCACTACCTCTATGGGCCCTGGTCAACAGTAGAGCACTACCCCTATGGGCCCTGGTCAACAGTAGAGCACTACCTCTACGGGCCCTGGTCAACAGTAGAGCACTACCTCTATGGGCCCTGGTCAACAGTAGAGCACTACCCTTATGGGCCCTGGTCAACAGTAGAGCACTACCTCTATGGGCCCTGGTCAACAGTAGAGCACTACCCCTATGGGCCCTGGTCAACAGTAGAGCACTACCTCTATGGGCCCTGGTCAACAGTAGAGCACTACCTCTACGGGCCCTGGTCAACAGTAGAGCACTACCTCTACGGGCCCTGGTCAACAGTAGAGCACTACCCCTATGGGCCCTGGTCAACAGTAGAGCACTACCCCTATGGGCCCTGGTCAACAGTAGAGCACTACCCCTATGGGCCCTGGTCAACAGTAGAGCACTACCCCTATGGGCCTTGGTCAACAGTAGAGCACTACCCCTACGGGCCCTGGTCAACAGTAGAGCACTACCCCTACGGGCCCTGGTCAACAGTAGAGCACTACCTCTACGGGCCCTGGTCAACAGTAGAGCACTACCTCTACGGGCCCTGGTCAACAGTAGAGCACTACCTCTATGGGCCCTGGTCAACAGTAGAGCACTACCTCTATGGGTCCTGGTCAACAGTAGAGCACTACCTCTATGGGCCCTGGTCAACAGTAGAGCACTACCTCTACTGGCCCTGGTCAACAGTAGAGCACTACCTCTACGGGCCCTGGTCAACAGTAGAGCACTACCTCTATGGACCCTGGTCAACAGTAGAGCACTACCTCTATGGGCCCTGGTCAACAGTAGAGCACTACCCCTATGGACCCTGGTCAACAGTAGAGCACTACCCCTATGGGCCCTGGTCAACAGTAGAGCACTACCCCTATGGACCCTGGTCAACAGTAGAGCACTACCCCTATGGGCCCTGGTCAACAGTAGAGCACTACCCCTATGGACCCTGGTCAACAGTAGAGCACTACCCCTATGGGCCCTGGTCAACAGTAGAGCACTACCCCTATGGGCCCTGGTCAACAGTAGAGCACTACCTCTATGGGCCCTGGTCAACAGTAGAGCACTACCCCTATGGGCCCTGGTCAACAGTAGAGCACTACCTCTATGGGCCCTGGTCAACAGTAGAGCACTACCCCTATGGGCCCTGGTCAACAGTAGAGCACTACCTCTACGAGCCCTGGTCAACAGTAGAGCACTACCTCTACGGGCCCTGGTCAACAGTAGAGCACTACCTCTATGGGCCCTGGTCAACAGTAGAGCACTACCCCTATGGGACCTGGTCAACAGTAGAGCACTACCTCTATGGGCCCTGGTCAACAGTAGAACACTACCCCTATGGGCCCTGGTCAACAGTAGAGCACTACCTCTACGGGCCCTGGTCAACAGTAGAGCACTACCTCTACGGGCCCTGGTCAACAGTAGAGCACTACCCCTATGGGCCCTGGTCAACAGTAGAGCACTACCCCTATGGGCCCTGGTCAACAGTAGAGCACTACCCCTACGGGCCCTGCTCAACAGTAGAGCACTACCTCTACGGGCCCTGGTCAACAGTAGAGCACTACCTCTATGGGCCCTGGTCAACAGTAGAGCACTACCTCTACGGGCCCTGGTCAACAGTAGAGCACTACCTCTACGGGCCCTGGTCAACAGTAGAGCACTACCTCTATGGGCCCTGGTCAACAGTAGAGCACTACCTCTATGGACCCTGGTCAACAGTAGAGCACTACCTCTATGGGCCCTGGTCAACAGTAGAGCACTACCCCTATGGGCCCTGGTCAACAGTAGAGCACTACCCCTATGGGCCCTGGTCAACAGTAGAGCACTACCCCTATGGACCCTGGTCAACAGTAGAGCACTACCCCTATGGGCCCTGGTCAACAGTAGAGCACTACCCCTATGGACCCTGGTCAACAGTAGAGCACTACCCCTATGGGCCCTGGTCAACAGTAGAGCACTACCCCTATGGGCCCTGGTCAACAGTAGAGCACTACCTCTATGGGCCCTGGTCAACAGTAGAGCACTACCCCTATGGGCCCTGGTCAACAGTAGAGCACTACCTCTATGGGCCCTGGTCAACAGTAGAGCACTACCCCTATGGGCCCTGGTCAACAGTAGAGCACTACCTCTACGAGCCCTGGTCAACAGTAGAGCACTACCTCTACGGGCCCTGGTCAACAGTAGAGCACTACCTCTATGGGCCCTGGTCAACAGTAGAGCACTACCCCTATGGGACCTGGTCAACAGTAGAGCACTACCTCTATGGGCCCTGGTCAACAGTAGAGCACTACCTCTATGGGCCCTGGTCAACAGTAGAGCACTACCTCTATGGGCCCTGGTCAACAGTAGAGCAATACCTCTATGGACCCTGGTCAACAGTAGAGCACTACCTCTATGGGCCCTGGTCAACAGTAGAGCACTACCCCTATGGGCCCTGGTCAACAGTAGAGCACTACCTCTACGGGACCTGGTCAACAGTAGAGCACTACCCCTATGGGCCCTGGTCAACAGTAGAGCACTACCCCTATGGGCCCTGGTCAACAGTAGAGCACTACCCCTACGGGCCCTGCTCAACAGTAGAGCACTACCTCTACGGGCCCTGGTCAACAGTAGAGCACTACCTCTATGGGCCCTGGTCAACAGTAGAGCACTACCCCTACGGGCCCTGGTCAACAGTAGAACACTACCTCTATGGGCCCTGGTCAACAGTAGAGCACTACCTCTATGGGCCTATACTCACCATGTCTATAATAACAGGTTAGACACCAGCCCAGGTAGTATAGTGTCTGAGGGACTCACCATGTCTATAATAACAGGTTATAGACACCAGCCCAGGTAGTATAGTGTCTGAGGGACTCACCATGTCTATAATAACAGGTTATAGACACCAGCCCAGGTAGTAAGTATAGTGTCTGAGGGACTCACCGATGTCCATAATTACAGGTTCGGAAGGAGGACTGATGAGAGGACCGTTAGTATGGTACACCACCACTCTGTACTGGGCACCTGGAGTCAGGTTGGACAGGATGTCACTGGTCGTGTTCTCCTGTAACCAATCACAGGACAGGAACAGGTATCAGGGCGGATAATAAACTGTATCAGTGTGTTGATAGGTGGACATAAGGTGGACATAACCGGCCATCAGTAAAGCTTTTCTTTTCCCCATCTCAGTGTTTCACTTCTGTTTAAAGCACTCTCCTCTGGAATGTACCTCTCTAAAGGGTTGTAGACTAGCAGGCTAGTTATAAAGGGTTGTGAACAGCTATGTAGACTAGCAGGTTGGTTATAAAGGGTTGTGAACAGCTATGTAGACTAGCAGGTTGGTTATAAAGGGTTGTGAACAGCTATGTAGACTAGCAGGTTGGTTATAAAGGGTTGTGAACAGCTATGTAGACTAGCAGGTTGGTTATAAAGGGTTGTGAACAGCTATGTAGACTAGCAGGTTGGTTATAAAGGGTTGTGAACAGCTATGTAGACTAGTTATAAAGGGTTGTGAACAGCTATGTAGACTAGCAGGTTGGTTATAAAGGGTTGTGAACAGCTATGTAGACTAGTTATAAAGGGTTGTGAACAGCTATGTAGACTAGTTATAAAGGGTTGTGAACAGCTATGTAGACTAGTTATAAAGGGTTGTGAACAGCTATGTAGACTAGTTATAAAGGGTTGTGAACAGCTATGTAGACTAGCAGGTTGGTTATAAAGGGTTGTGAACAGCTATGTAGACTAGTTATAAAAGGTTGTGAACAGCTATGTAGACTAGCAGGTTGGTTATAAAGGGTTGTGAACAGTTATGTAGACTAGTTATAAAAGGTTGTGAACAGCTATGTAGACTAGCAGGTTGGTTATAAAGGGTTGTGAACAGCTATGTAGACTAGTTATAAAGGGTTGTGAACAGCTATGTAGACTAGCAGGTTGGTTATAAAGGGTTGTGAACAGCTATGTAGACTAGCAGGTTGGTTATAAAGGGTTGTGAACAGCTATGTAGACTAGCAGGTTGGTTATAAAGGGTTGTGAACAGCTATGTAGACTAGCAGGTTAGTTAGTCTTACCTCACTGCAGTAGGTGTTCTCCATGCGTTGGCTGAGGCTGGGTCGGAGGCAGGTTAGGGACAGGACTGACACCAGGCTGCCGTTGTGGCTCTCAGACGACAGGGCCCAGGACACCGCTGCAGTGCTGGAGCCTAGCAGCCTGATACTGACACCCTGAGGCCGCTCCTGGGGCTGCTCCAGCACCTCTCCACTGGGGCCTGGGGCATTCAGTGGTGGATTTGGGATTTATTAGGACAATTAAAACATACAGAGTATAACACAGAATTTAAGTTTTAGGGTTAGGGTCATGGTTAGGGTCAGGTTTAGGGTCAGGGTCAGTGTTTGGGTCAGGGTCAGTGTTAGGGTTAAGGTCAGGGTCAGTGTTAGGGTTAAGGTCAGGGTCAGTGTTAGGGTTAAGGTCAGGGTCAGTGTTAGGGTTAAGGTCAGGGTCAGTGTTAGGGTTAAGGTCAGGGTCAGTGTCAGGCTATACATACTGAGATAGAAGGTGAACCCTGTATATGCGATGCTCTCCCTGGCCTCACAGTCTCCTGCCGAGCTCAGTGTGGTGACCTGGACTCTGTAGGTTCCAGGCTCTGTCAGCTCCGTGAAGAACTCATGAGTGTTCTCATCCACCGTGGCCGTCTCTGTAGAGTTACCTGAGGACGGGGGAGACACGGCTCAGAGAGGGTGAAACAGGTCGCAACATATACCATTCAGCTAGTGCCTTCATCTGACAACATAGGAGCCCTTACTCCAGGAGTATTGATCTAGGATCAGTCTCATTCATTATGATCTTACTGTGAATGTGGTCTAGGATCAGTCTCATTCATTATGATCTTACTGTGAATGTGATCTAGGATCAGTCTCATTCATTATGATCTTACTGTGAATGTGGTCTAGGATCAGTCTCATTCATTATGATCTTACTGTGAATGTGGTCTAGGATCAGTCTCATTCATTATGATCTTACTGTGAATGTGATCTAGGATCAGTCTCATTCATTATGATCTTACTGTGAATGTGGTCTAGGATCAGTCTCATTCATTATGATCTTACTGTGAATGTGGTCTAGGATCAGTCTCATTCATTATGATTTTACTGTGAATGTGATCTAGGATCAGTCTCATTCATTATGATCTTACTGTGAATGTGGTCTAGGATCAGTCTCATTCATTATGATCTTACTGTGAATGTGGTCTAGGATCAGTCTCATTCATTATGATCTTACTGTGAATGTGGTCTAGGATCAGTCTCATTCATTATGATCTTCCTGTGAATGTGGTCTAGGATCAGTCTCATTCATTATGATTTTACTGTGAATGTGATCTAGGATCAGTCTCATTCATTATGATCTTACTGTGAATGTGGTCTAGGATCAGTCTCATTCATTATGATCTTACTGTGAATGTGGTCTAGGTTCTTATTGACCACCGTAGAGGCCGTTAGCTTACCGTCTCTGTAGATGTAGACGTTGAAACCGTCGTATGTGGTGGGGGGTCGGGGGGGTAGCCAGCGTAGCTCCAGCAGTATGGGGGGAAAGCGGGTGGGGGTGACGGAGGTCTCTGGGGGCAGGACCATGGCAGAGCCCGGCTCATTGGAGTCCTCATACTCTGGAACCACCGCGTTCACAAACTCCTCCTCTCCATCCGTAGGGGAGGGACTATCGTAGGACTCCGGCCAATAGGGCTGCGTGGCGGTCTGTTCTTCTGTGTTGTTAGAGATAGAGGTGGCATAGCCTGTAGAACTGTTGGAGCCCTGAGGGGCGGAGCTGTAGGAGACCTGGGTGGTTCCGCCCACCACCTCCTCTGAGATCACTTCCTGTATCTCCTGGTTCTCCTGTAATTCCTGTTCCTCTATGAGGGGGACATCCCGCGCCCGCCGGGGCGTGTCCTGGGTCACCTCGTAGCTAGGGACCCTCCCTGGTAGCACCCTCTGGCTGAGTGGGACGATCTTATGGGAGATGTTGAGAGGAGGGTTGGGCACTGCAGAGAAACACAAACATTAATATTAGTTTGACATCTCCATGGATATGCTGCTGCTATTGGTCCTGAGTCTGTTCCCTGGTCAATGTACCTGTCCTGTAATGTAGTAGTTACCTGTCCTGTAATGTAGTAGTCACCTGTCCTGTAATGTAGTAGCTACCTGTCCTGTAATGTAGTAGCTACCTGTCCTGTAATGTAGTAGTTACCTGTCCTGTAATGTAGTAGTTACCTGTCCTGTAATGTAGTAGTTACCTGTCCTGTAATGTAGTAGTTACCTGTCCTGTAATGTAGTAGTTCCCTGTCCTGTAATGTAGTAGTTCCCTGTCCTGTAATGTAGTAGTTACCTGTCCTGTAATGTAGTAGTTACCTGTCCTGTAATGTAGCAGTTACCTGTCCTGTAATGTAGCAGTTACCTGTCCTGTAATGTAGTAGTTACCTGTCCTGTAATGTAGTAGTTACCTGTCCTGTAATGTAGTAGTTACCTGTCCTGTAATGTAGTAGTTACCTGTCCTGTAATGTAGTAGTTCCCTGTCCTGTAATGTAGTAGCTAACTGTCCTGTAATGTAGTAGTTACCTGTCCTGTAATGTAGTAGTTCCCTGTCCTGTAATGTAGTAGTTACCTGTCCTGTAATGTAGTAGTTACCTGTCCTGTAATGTAGTAGTTACCTGTCCTGTAATGTAGTAGTTACCTGTCCTGTAATGTAGTAGTTACCTGTCCCGTAATGTAGTAGCTACCTGTCCCGTAATGTAGTAGTTACCTGTCCTGTAATGTAGTAGTTACCTGTCCTGTAATGTAGTAGTTACCTGTCCTGTAATGTAGTAGTTACCTGTCCTGTAATGTAGTAGTTACCTGTCCTGTAATGTAGTAGTTACCTGTCCTGTAATGTAGTAGTTACCTGTCCTGTAATGTAGTAGTTACCTGTCCTGTAATGTAGTAGTTACCTGTCCTGTAATGTAGTAGTTACCTGTCCTGTAATGTAGTAGTTACCTGTCCTGTAATGTAGTAGTTACCTGTCCTGTAATGTAGTAGTTACCTGTCCTGTAATGTAGTAGTTACCTGTCCTGTAATGTAGTAGTTACCTGTCCTGTAATGTATTAGTTACCTGTCCTGTAATGTATTAGTTACCTGCCCTGTAATGTAGTAGTTACCTGTCCTGTAATGTAGTAGTTACCTGTCCTGTAATGTAGTAGTTACCTGTCCTGTAATGTAGTAGTTACCTGTCCCGTAATGTAGTAGCTACCTGTCCCGTAATGTAGTAGTTACCTGTCCCGTAATGTAGTAGTTACCTGTCCCGTAATGTAGTAGTTACCTGTCCCGTAATGTAGTAGTTACCTGTCCCGTAATGTAGTAGTTACCTGTCCTGTAATGTAGTAGTTACCTGTCCTGTAATGTATTAGTTACCTGTCCTGTAATGTATTAGTTACCTGCCCTGTAATGTAGTAGTTACCTGCCCTGTAATGTAGTAGTTACCTGTCCTGTAATGTAGTAGTTACCTGTCCTGTAATGTAGTAGTTACCTGTCCTGTAATGTAGTAGTTACCTGTCCTGTAATGTAGTAGTTACCTGTCCTGTAATGTAGTAGTTACCTGTCCTGTAATGTAGTAGTTACCTGTCCTGTAATGTAGTAGTTACCTGTCCTGTAATGTAGTAGTTCCCTGTCCTGTAATGTAGTAGTTACCTGTCCTGTAATGTAGTAGTTACCTGTCCTGTAATGTAGTAGTTACCTGTCCTGTAATGTAGTAGTTACCTGTCCCGTAATGTAGTGGCTACCTGTCCCGTAATGTAGTAGTTACCTGTCCCGTAATGTAGTAGTTACCTGTCCCGTAATGTAGTAGTTACCTGTCCTGTAATGTAGTAGTTACCTGTCCTGTAATGTGGTAGTTACCTGTCCTGTAATGTAGTAGTTACCTGTCCTGTAATGTAGTAGTTACCTGTCCTGTAATGTAGTAGTTACCTGTCCTGTAATGTAGTAGTTACCTGTCCTGTAATGTATTAGTTACCTGTCCTGTAATGTATTAGTTACCTGCCCTGTAATGTAGTAGTTACCTGTCCTGTAATGTAGTAGTTACCTGTCCTGTAATGTAGTAGTTACCTGTCCTGTAATGTAGTAGTTACCTGTCCTGTAATGTAGTAGTTACCTGTCCTGTAATGTAGTAGTTACCTGTCCTGTAATGTAGTAGTTACCTGTCCTGTAATGTAGTAGTTACCAGTCCTGTGATGTAGTAGTTACCTGTCCTGTAATGTAGTAGTTACCTGTCCTGTAATGTAGTAGTTACCTGTCCTGTAATGTAGTAGTTACCTGTCCTGTAATGTAGTAGTTACCTGTCCTGTAATGTAGTAGCTACCTGTCCTGTAATGTAGTACCTACCTGTCCTGTAATGTAGTAGTTACCTGTCCTGTAATGTAGTAGTTACCTGTCCTGTAATGTAGTAGTTACCTGTCCTGTAATGTAGTAGTTACCTGTCCTGTAATGTAGTAGTTACCTGTCCTGTAATGTAGTAGTTACCTGTCCTGTAATGTAGTAGTTACCTGTCCTGTAATGTAGTAGTTACCTGTCCTGTAATGTAGTAGTTACCTGTCCTGTAATGTAGTAGTTACCTGTCCTGTAATGTAGTAGTTACCTGTCCTGTAATGTAGTAGTTACCTGTCCTGTAATGTAGTAGTTACCTGTCCTGTAATGTAGTAGTTACCTGTCCTGTAATGTAGTAGTTACCTGTCCTGTAATGTAGTAGTTACCTGTCCTGTAATGTAGTAGTTACCTGTCCTGTAATGTAGTAGTTACCTGTCCTGTAATGTAGTAGTTACCTGTCCTGTAATGTAGTAGTTACCTGTCCTGTAATGTAGTAGTTACCTGTCCTGTAATGTAGTAGTTACCTGTCCTGTAATGTAGTAGTTACCTGTCCTGTAATGTAGTAATTACCTGTCCTGTAATGTAGTAGTTACCTGTCCTGTAATGTAGTAGTTACCTGTCCTGTAATGTAGTAGTTACCTGTCCTGTAATGTAGTAGTTACCTGTCCTGTGTTGCCGGGGTTCGTGGGTTATGTAGTAGTTACCTGTCCTGTAATGTAGTAGTTACCTGTCCTGTGTTGCCGGGCCTCGTGGGTTATGTAGTAGTTACCTGTCCTGTGTTGCCGGGGAACATGGGTTATGTAGTAGTTACCTGTCCTGTAATGTAGTAGTTACCTGTCCTGTGTTGCCGGGGTTCGTGGGTTATGTAGTAGTTACCTGTCCTGTGTTGCCGGGGCTCGTGGGTTATGTAGTAGTTACCTGTCCTGTGTTGCCGGGGTGCGTGGGTTATGTAGTAGTTACCTGTCCTGTGTAGCCGGGGTTCGTGGGTTATGTTCATGGGTTATGTAGTAGTTACCTGTCCTGTGTTAGCGGGGTGCGTGGGTTATGTAGTAGTTACCTGTCCTGTGTTGCCGGGGCTCGTGGGTTATGTAGTAGCTACCTGTCCTGTGTTGCCGGGGCTCGTGGGTTATGTAGTAGCTACCTGTCCTGTGTTGCCGGGGCTCGTGGGTTATGTAGTAGCTACCTGTCCTGTGTTGCCGGGCCTCGAGTTTATGTAGTAGTTACCTGTCCTGTGTTGCCGGGGCTCGTGGGTTATGTAGTAGCTACCTGTCCTGTGTTGTCGGGGCTCGAGTTTATGTAGTAGTTACCTGTGTTGCCGGGGCTCGTGGGTTATGTAGTAGCTACCTGTCCTGTGTTGCCGGGGCTCGTGGGTTATGTAGTAGCTACCTGTCCTGTGTTGCCGGGGCTCGTGGGTTATGTAGTAGCTACCTGTCCTGTGTTGTCGGGGCTCGAGTTTATGTAGTAGTTACCTGTGTTGCCGGGGCTCGTGGGTTATGTAGTAGCTACCTGTCCTGTGTTGCCGGGGCTCGTGGGTTATGTAGTAGTTACCTGTCCTGTGTTGCCGGGGCTCGTGGGTTATGTAGTAGTTACCTGTCCTGTGTTGCCGGGGTTCGTGGGTTATGTAGTAGCTACCTGTCCTGTGTTGCCGGGGTTCGTGGGTTATGTAGTAGTTACCTGTCCTGTGTTGCCGGGGCTCGTGGGTTATGTGGTAGCTACCTGTCCTGTGTTGCCGGGGTTCATGGGTCAGGTCGCTGCGTCGGACCAGGGTGGTTCTGTTGACTGTAGCTTCAGAGATCAGCTGGAAGGAGATGTTGCTGTAACACGTCCCAGGGAGCCAGTGTTTAAACAACGTCTTTCCTTTATAGAAGTCTAGAACACAGAACAGTCTTTCCTTCATAGAAGTCTAGAACACAGAACACAGTCTTTCCTTTATAGAAGTCTAGAACACAGAACAGTCTTTCCTTTATAGAAGTCTAGAACACAGAACAGTCTTTCCTTTATAGAAGTCTAGAACACAGAACAGTCTTTCCTTTATAGAAGTCTAGAACACAGAACAGTCTTTCCTTTATAGAAGTCTAGAACACAGAACACAGTATTTCCTTTATAGAAGTCTAGAACACAGAACAGTCTTTCCTTTATAGAAGTCTAGAACACAGAACACAGTCTTTCCTTTATAGAAGTCTAGAACACAGAACAGTCTTTCCTTTATAGAAGTCTAGAACACAGAACAGTCTTTCCTTTATAGAAGTCTAGAACACAGATCAGTCTTTCCTTTATAGAAGTCTAGAACACAGAACAGTCTTTCCTTTATAGAAGTCTAGAACACAGAACAGTTTTTCCTTTATAGAAGTCTAGAACACAGAACATACCAGTCTGCTTTATAGAAGTCTATAACACAGAACATACCAGTCTGCTTTATAGAAGTCTATAACACAGAACATAACAGTCTGCTTTATAGAAGTCTATAACACAGAACATACCAGTCTGCTTTATAGAAGTCTATAACACAGAACATACCAGTCTGCTTTATAGAAGTCTATAACACAGAACATACCAGTCTGCTTTATAGAAGTCTATAACACAGAACATAACAGTCTGCTTTATAGAAGTCTATAACACAGAACATACCAGTCTGCTTTATAGAAGTCTATAACACAGAACATAACAGTCTGCTGTATAGAAGTCTAGAACACAGATCAGTCTTTCATTTATAGAAGTCTAGAACACAGATCAGTCTTTCCTTTATAGAAGTCTAGAACACAGATCAGTCTTTCCTTTATAGAAGTCTATAACACAGAACATACCAGTCTGCTTTATAGAAGTCTATAACACAGAACATACCAGTCTGCTTTATAGAAGTCTAGAACACAGAGCAGTCTTTCCTTTATATAAGTCTATAACACAGAACATACCAGTCTGCTTTATAGAAGTCTAGAACACAGAGCAGTCTTTCCTTTATAGAAGTCTATAACACAGAACATAACAGTCTGCATTATAGAAGTCTATAACACAGAACATACCAGTCTGCTTTATAGAAGTCTATAACACAGAACATACCAGTCTGCTTTATAGAAGTCTATAACACAGAACATAACAGTCTGCTTTATAGAAGTCTATAACACAGAACATACCAGTCTGCATTATAGAAGTATATAAAACAGAACATAACAGTCTGCTTTATAGAAGTCTATAACACAGAGCAGTCTTTCCTTTATAGAAGTCTAGAACACAGATCAGTCTTTCCTTTATAGAAGTCTATAACACAGAACATACCAGTCTGCTTTATAGAAGTCTATAACACAGAACATAACAGTCTGCATTATAGAAGTCTATAACACAGAGCAGTCTTTCCTTTATAGAAGTCTATAACACAGAGCATAACAGTCTGCTTTATAGAAATTTGAGGACAGAACACATTAGTCTTCAACTTGTGTCTGTGATCAGGAAACATTGAAGTCTGATCGGTGTGCCTGCCTCAAACATGACCTCATACAGACCTGCTCAACTCAGTTGATCCAACTTGAATAATTCAACTGTGAACTGCCCAGAACGGGCTATTCAGCTTCACCTGTTGTTCCAGTCTGTCCAAGCCAGAGGCCTCACCTTTATAGAGCATGGATCTCTGCTCCCGGCCCTCTGCGTAGCTGATGTTGACCCGACTGAAGACGTTGTTCTCTGGGGAGCTGATCTCAAACACCACGCCGGTCTCTGGAGCCTCTCGGTAGTCTGTGATCACCACGCTGTCCACCGGACGAGGCTCTGCAAGGGGGGACAGACAGACAACAGACACACCATCAGACCTGACTGACTACCTGGTCAGGGGCACAACAACCACTACAACCTCCTCAGTGAAGAATGGGAAATATAAAAGAGAGACCAGGGCTAACACAAGTCAAGCACATAGCGTATCTATGAGAGAACAAAGATCTTAAACACAAGTCAAGCACATAGCGTATCTATGAGAGAACAAAGATCTTAAACACAAGTCAAGCACATAGAGTCTTCACCTGTCTGAATACTTACTGGTGAGAACAGAGACAGTCTGGACGGACTTGGACCAGGTCGTCCCCTGTCTGAATACTTACTGGTGATAACAGAGACAGTCTGGACGGACTTTGACCAGGTCTTCCCCTGTCTGAATACTTACTGGTGAGAACAGAGACAGTCTGGACGGACTTGGACCAGGTCGTCCCCTGTCTGAATACTTACTGGTGAGAACAGAGACAGTCTGGACGGACTTGGACCAGGTCGTCCCCTGTCTGAATACTTACTGGTGAGAACAGAGACAGTCTGGACGGACTTGGACCAGGTCTTCCCCTGTCTGAGCAGCAGACTAACGGTGTAGCAGAGTCCGTGGTGGGAGGAGTTAAAGACCAGCGGGGTCGCGGTGGGGTCGGTCAGGTTCAGGAACGGCAGCAGGTGGGTTCGGGGCTCGCCCATCACCCGGGCAGCGTACCCCGTCACGTTCTCCCGCAGGTCAGATTGCTCCAGGGTCGCTACGATCCAGTCCTCCTCTTTAACGGACACCTGGAAGGACACAATGGTCTGGAGGAGAGAGAGAGGAGAGAGAGAGGAGAGAGACAGAGGAGAGAGAGAGAGAGAGAGAGAGAGGAGAGAGACAGAGGAGAGAGAGAGAGAGAGAGAGAGAGAGAGAGAGAGAGAGAGAGAGAGAGAGAGAGAGAGAGAGAGAGAGAGAGAGAGAGAGAGAGAGAGAGAGAGAGAGAGAGAGAGAGAGAGAGGAGAGAGAGAGAGAGAGAGAGAGAGAGAGAGAGAGAGAGAGAGAGAGAGAGAGAGAGAGAGAGAGAGAGAGAGAGAGAGAGAGAGAGACAGAGGGCTGTTGAGTCTCGAGGAATGGTGCAATAGGTTCACATCATCATCATCAGATCGCTGCTCTAACAGTTTGGCTTCTCCAGACCACCTGACCTACAGAGACAGTCATTTGAGTCAGTGCAGTACATATTGAGTGCCCTTCTCTATAAGCATGCTGAAAGTCTGTTGTTCATTTGTTTACAGAGAAAAAGAGAGAGAGACCAGTATTTGGTCAAACACAGTTTCTTCCAACAGTTTGCTAAGAGCTGGCAGCAAGCTGATAGGTCTGCTGTTAGAACCAGTAAAGACCGCTTTACCACTCTTGGGTAGTGGAATGACTTTGGCTTCCCTCCATGCCTGAGGACAAAGACTTCCCTCCAGGCCTGAGGACAAAGACTTCCCTCCAGGCATGAGGACAAAGACTTCCCTCCAGGCCTGAGGACAAAGACTTCCCTCCAGGCCTGAGGACAAAGACTTCCCTCCAGGCCTGAGGACAAAGACTTCCCTCCAGGCCTGAGGACAAAGACTTCCCTCCAGGCCTGAGGACAAAGACTTCCCTCCAGGCCTGAGGACAAAGACTTCCCTCCAGGCCTGAGGACAAAGACTTCCCTCCAGGCCTGAGGACAAAGACTTCCCTCCAGGCCTGAGGACAAAGACTTCCCTCCAGGCCTGAGGACAAAGACTTCCCTCCAGGCCTGAGGATAAAGACTTTCCTCTCGGCCTGAGGACAAAGACTTCCCTCCAGGCCTGAGGACAAAGACTTCCCTCCAGGCCTGAGGACAAAGACTTTCCTCTGGGCTCAGATTAAAGATCTAACAGACAGCAGTGGCTATAGAGTCAGATTAAAGATATGACAGATAGGAGTGGCTATAGAGTCAGATTAAAGATATGACAGATAGGAGTGGCTATAGAGTCAGATTAAAGATATGACAGATAGGAGTGGCTATAGAGTCAGATTAAAGATATGACAGATAGGAGTGGCTATAGAGTCAGATGAAAGATATGACAGATAGGAGTGGCTATAGAGTCAGATTAAAGATATGACAGACAGGAGTGGCTATAGAGTCAGATTAAAGATATGACTGATAGGAGTGGCTATAGAGTCAGATTAAAGATATGACAGATAGGAGTGGCTATAGAGTCTGATTAAAGATCTGACAGATAGGAGTGGCTATAGAGTCAGATTAAAGATATGACAGATAGGAGTGGCTATAGAGTCAGATTAAAGATATGACAGATAGGAGTGGCTATAGTCAGATTAAAGATCTGACAGATAGGAGTGGCTATAGAGTCAGATTAAAGATAAGACAGATAGGAGTGGCAATAGAGTCAGATTAAAGATATGACAGATAGGAGTGGCTATAGAGTCAGATTAAAGATATGACAGATAGGAGTGGCTATAGAGTCAGATTAAAGATATGACAGATAGGAGTGGCTATAGAGTCAGATTAAAGATATGACAGATAGGAGTGGCTATAGAGTCAGATTAAAGATATGACAGATAGGAGTGGCTATAGAGTCAGATTAAAGATATGACAGACAGGAGTGGCTATAGAGTCAGATTAAAGATATGACAGATAGGAGTGGCTATAGAGTCAGATTAAAGATCTGACAGATAGGAGTGGCTATAGAGTCAGATTAAAGATCTGACAGATAGGAGTGGCTATAGAGTCAGATTAAAGATATGACAGATAGGAGTGGCTATAGAGTCAGATTAAAGATATGACAGACAGGAGTGGCTATAGAGTCAGATTAAAGATATGACAGATAGGAGTGGCTATAGAGTCAGATTAAAGATATGACAGATAGGAGTGGCTATAGAGTCAGATTAAAGATATGACAGATAGGAGTGGCTATAGAGTCAGATTAAAGATATGACAGATAGGAGTGGCTATAGAGTCAGATTAAAGATATGACAGATAGGAGTGGCTATAGAGTCAGATTAAAGATATGACAGATAGGAGTGGCTATAGAGTCAGATTAAAGATATGACAGATAGGAGTGGCTATAGTCAGCTACCATCCTCAGTAGCTTTCCATCTAAGTTGTCAATGCCAGGAGGTTTCTCATTATTGATCGAGAACAACAATTTGTTCACCTCTCCCACACTAACTTTACAAAAATTCTAACTTGCAATGCTTTTCTTTCATTATTCGTTTTTTTGTGAATGAATACAAAGTCTCACTGTTCGTTGTTGGCATCTCCTGCCTAAATTTGCCAACTTTGCCGATGAAATAATCATTAAAATAATTGGCAACATCAAATGGTTTTGTGATGAATACGCCATCTGATTGGATGCGATGGCTTATTCAGAGCGTGGAGAGTGATGCCTCCACTCTGGGGAGAGTGACCCCTCAGAGACAGATTAATACAGCTCTACTCTGGGGAGAGTGACCTCTCAGAGACAGATTAATACAGCTCCACTCTGGGGAGAGTGACCCCTCAGAGACAGATTAATACAGCTCCACTCTGGGGAGAGTGACCCCTCAGAGACAGATTAATACAGCTCTACTCTGGGGAGAGTGACCTCTCAGAGACAGATTAATACAGCTCCACTCTGGGGAGAGTGACCCCTCAGAGACAGATTAATACAGCTCCACTCTGGGGAGAGTGACCCCTCAGAGACAGATTAATACAGCTCCACTCTGGGGAGAGTGACCTCTCAGGGACAGATTAATACAGCTCCACTCTGGGGAGAGTGACCCCTCAGAGACAGATTAATACAGCTCCACTCTGGGGAGAGTGACCCATCAGAGACAGATTAATACAGCTCCACTCTGGGGAGAGTGACCCCTCAGAGACAGATTAATACAGCTCCACTCTGGGGAGAGTGACCCCTCAGGGACAGATTAATACAGCTCCACTCTGGGGAGAGTGACCCCTCAGGGACAGATTAATACAGCTCCACTCTGGGGAGAGTGACCCCTCAGAGACAGATTAATACAGCTCCACTCTGGGGAGAGTGACCCCTCAGGGACAGATTAATACAGCTCCACTCTGGGGAGAGTGACCCCTCAGGGACAGATTAATACAGCTCCACTCTGGGGAGAGTGACCCCTCAGGGACAGATTAATACAGCTCCACTCTGGGGAGAGTGACCCCTCAGAGACAGATTAATACAGCTCCACTCTGGGGAGAGTGACCCCTCAGAGACAGACTAATACAGCTCCACTCTGGGGAGAGTGACCCCTCAGAGACAGATTAATACAGCTCCACTCTGGGGAGAGTGACCCCTCAGAGACAAATTAATACAGCTCCACTCTGGGGAGAGTGACCTCTCAGAGACAGATTAATACAGCTCCACTCTGGGGAGAGTGACCTCTCAGAGACAGATTAATACAGCTCCACTCTGGGGAGAGTGACCCCTCAGAGACAGATTAATACAGCTCCACTCTGGGGAGAGTGACCTCTCAGAGACAGATTAATACAGCTCCACTCTGGGGAGAGTGACCCCTCAGAGACAAATTAATACAGCTCCACTCTGGGGAGAGTGACCCCTCAGGGACAGATTAATACAGCTCCACTCTGGGGAGAGTGACCCCTCAGGGACAGATTAATACAGCTCCACTCTGGGGAGAGTGACCTCTCAGAGACAGATTAATACAGCTCTACTCTGGGGAGAGTGACCTCTCAGAGACAGATTAATACAGCTCCACTCTGGGGAGAGTGACCTCTCAGAGACAGATTAATACAGCTCCACTCTGGGGAGAGTGACCCCTCAGAGACAGATTAATACAGCTCCACTCTGGGGAGAGTGACCCCTCAGAGACAGACTAATACAGCTCCACTCTGGGGAGAGTGACCCCTCAGAGACAGATTAATACAGCTCCACTCTGGGGAGAGTGACCTCTCAGAGACAGATTAATACAGCTCCACTCTGGGGAGAGTGACCCCTCAGGGACAGATTAATACAGCTCCACTCTGGGGAGAGTGACCCCTCAGAGA
This sequence comes from Salvelinus fontinalis, assembly GCF_029448725.1. Lineage (NCBI taxonomy): Eukaryota > Metazoa > Chordata > Actinopteri > Salmoniformes > Salmonidae > Salvelinus > Salvelinus fontinalis. Next base: position 878,215 of record NC_074703.1, on the reverse strand, counting down.
CAGATTAATACAGCTCCACTCTGGGGAGAGTGACCCCTCAGAGACAGATTAATACAGCTCCACTCTGGGGAGAGTGACCCCTCAGAGACAGATTAATACAGCTCCACTCTGGGGAGAGTGACCCCTCAGGGATAGATTAATACAGCTCCACTCTGGGGAGAGTGACCCCTCAGGGACAGATTAATACAGCTCCACTCTGGGGAGAGTGACCCCTCAGGGACAGATTAATACAGCTCTACTCTGGGGAGAGTGACCTCTCAGAGACAGATTAATACAGCTCCACTCTGGGGAGAGTGACCCCTCAGGGACAGATTAATACAGCTCCACTCTGGGGAGAGTGACCTCTCAGGGACATTAATACAGCTCCACTCTGGGGAGAGTGACCCCTCAGGGACAGATTAATACAGCTCTACTCTGGGGAGAGTGACCTCTCAGAGACAGATTAATACAGCTCCACTCTGGGGAGAGTGACCTCTCAGAGACAGATTAATACAGCTCCACTCTGGGGAGAGTGACCCCTCAGAGACAGATTAATACAGCTCCACTCTGGGGAGAGTGACCCCTCAGAGACAGATTAATACAGCTCCACTCTGGGGAGAGTGACCTCTCAGAGACAGATTAATACAGCTCCACTCTGGGGAGAGTGACCCCTCAGGGACAGATGAATACAGCTCCACTCTGGGGAGAGTGACCCCTCAGGGACAGATTAATACAGCTCCACTCTGGGGAGAGTGACCCCTCAGGGACAGATTAATACAGCTCCACTCTGGGGAGAGTGACCTCTCAGGGACAGATTAATACAGCTCCACTCTGGGGAGAGTGACCCCTCAGAGACAGATTAATACAGCTCCACTCTGGGGAGAGTGACCCCTCAGAGACAGATTAATACAGCTCCACTCTGGGGAGAGTGACCCCTCAGAGACAGATTAATACAGCTCCACTCTGGGGAGAGTGACCTTTCAGAGACAGATTAATACAGCTCCACTCTGGGGAGAGTGACCCCTCAGAGACAGATTAATACAGCTCCACTCTGGGGAGAGTGACCCCTCAGGGACAGATTAATACAGCTCCACTCTGGGGAGAGTGACCCCTCAGGGACAGATTAATACAGCTCCACTCTGGGGAGAGTGACCCCTCAGGGACAGATTAATACAGCTCCACTCTGGGGAGAGTGACCCCTCAGAGACAGATTAATACAGCTCCACTCTGGGGAGAGTGACCCCTCAGGGACAGATTAATACAGCTCCACTCTGGGGAGAGTGACCCCTCAGAGACAGATTAATACAGCTCCACTCTGGGGAGAGTGACCCCTCAGAGACAGATTAATACAGCTCCACTCTGGGGAGAGTGACCCCTCAGAGACAGACTAATACAGCTCCACTCTGGGGAGAGTGACCTCTCAGAGACAGATTAATACAGCTCCACTCTGGGGAGAGTGACCCCTCAGAGACAGATTAATACAGCTCCACTCTGGGGAGAGTGACCCCTCAGGGACAGATTAATACAGCTCCACTCTGGGGAGAGTGACCCCTCAGGGACAGATTAATACAGCTCCACTCTGGGGAGAGTGACCCCTCAGGTACAGATTAATACAGCTCCACTCTGGGGAGAGTGACCCCTCAGGGACAGATTAATACAGCTCAACTCTGGGGAGAGTGACCCCTCAGAGACAGATTAATACAGCTCCACTCTGGGGAGAGTGACCCCTCAGAGACAGATTAATACAGCTCTACTCTGGGGAGAGTGACCCCTCAGAGACAGATTAATACAGCTCCACTCTGGGGAGAGTGACCCCTCAGGGACAGATTAATACAGCTCCACTCTGGGGAAAGTGACCCCTCAGGGACAGATTAATACAGCTCCACTCTGGGGAGAGTGACCCCTCAGGGACAGACTAATACAGCTCCACTCTGGGGAGAGTGACCCCTCAGAGACAGATTAATACAGCTCCACTCTGGGGAGAGTGACCTCTCAGAGACAGATTAATACAGCTCCACTCTGGGGAGAGTGACCCCTCAGGGACAGATTAATACAGCTCCACTCTGGGGAGAGTGACCCCTCAGGGACAGATTAATACAGCTCCACTCTGGGGAGAGTGACCTCTCAGAGACAGATTAATACAGCTCCACTCTGGGGAGAGTGACCTCTCAGAGACAGATTAATACAGCTCCACTCTGGGGAGAGTGACCCCTCAGGGACAGATTAATACAGCTCCACTCTGGGGAGAGTGACCTCTCAGAGACAGATTAATACAGCTCCACTCTGGGGAGAGTGACCCCTCAGAGACAGATTAATACAGCTCCACTCTGGGGAGAGTGACCCCTCAGAGACAGATTAATACAGCTCCACTCTGGGGAGAGTGACCCCTCAGAGACAGATTAATACAGCTCTACTCTGGGGAGAGTGACCCCTCAGAGACAGATTAATACAGCTCCACACTGGGGAGAGTGACCCCTCAGAGACATATTAATACAGCTCCACTCTGGGGAGAGTGACCCCTCAGGGACAGATTAATACAGCTCCACTCTGGGGAGAGTGACCCCTCAGAGACAGATTAATACAGCTCCACTCTGGGGAGAGTGACCTCTCAGAGACAGATTAATACAGCTCCACTCTGGGGAGAGTGACCTCTCAGAGACAGATTAATACAGCTCCACTCTGGGGAGAGTGACCCCTCAGGGACAGATTAATACAGCTCTACTCTGGGGAGAGTGACCTCTCAGAGACAGATTAATACAGCTCCACTCTGGGGAGAGTGACCCCTCAGGGACAGATTAATACAGCTCCACTCTGTGGAGAGTGACCTCTCAGAGACAGATTAATACAGCTCCACTCTGGGGAGAGTGACCCCTCAGAGACAGATTAATACAGCTCCACTCTGGGGAGAGTGACCTCTCAGAGACAGATTAATACAGCTCCACTCTGGGGAGAGTGACCCCTCAGGGACAGATTAATACAGCTCCACTCTGGGGAGAGTGACCCCTCAGAGACAGATTAATACAGCTCCACTCTGGGGAGAGTGACCCCTCAGGGACAGATTAATACAGCTCCACTCTGGGGAGAGTGACCTCTCAGAGACAGATTAATACAGCTCCACTCTGGGGAGAGTGACCCCTCAGAGACAGATTAATACAGCTCCACTCTGGGGAGAGTGACCCCTCAGGGACAGATTAATACAGCTCTACTCTGGGGAGAGTGACCCCTCAGAGACAGATTAATACAGCTCCACTCTGGGGAGAGTGACCTCTCAGAGACAGATTAATACAGCTCCACTCTGGGGAGAGTGACCCCTCAGAGACAGATTAATACAGCTCCACTCTGGGGAGAGTGACCCCTCAGAGACAGATTAATACAGCTCCACTCTGGGGAGAGTGACCCCTCAGAGACAGATTAATACAGCTCCACTCTGGGGAGAGTGACCCCTCAGGGACAGATTAATACAGCTCCACTCTGGGGAGAGTGACCCCTCAGAGACAGATTAATACAGCTCCACTCTGGGGAGAGTGACCCCTCAGGGACAGATTAATACAGCTCCACTCTGGGGAGAGTGACCTCTCAGGGACAGATTAATACAGCTCCACTCTGGGGAGAGTGACCCCTCAGAGACAGATTAATACAGCTCCACTCTGGGGAGAGTGACCCCTCAGAGACAGATTAATACAGCTCCACTCTGGGGAGAGTGACCCCTCAGGGACAGATTAATACAGCTCCACTCTGGGGAGAGTGACCCCTCAGGGACAGATTAATACAGCTCCACTCTGGGGAGAGTGACCCCTCAGGTACAGATTAATACAGCTCCACTCTGGGGAGAGTGACCCCTCAGAGACAGATTAATACAGCTCCACTCTGGGGAGAGTGACCCCTCAGAGACAGATTAATACAGCTCCACTCTGGGGAGAGTGACCCCTCAGAGACAGATTAATACAGCTCCACTCTGGGGAGAGTGACCCCTCAGGGACAGATTAATACAGCTCCACTCTGGGGAGAGTGACCCCTCAGAGACAGATTAATACAGCTCCACTCTGGGGAGAGTGACCCCTCAGGGACAGATTAATACAGCTCCACTCTGGGGAGAGTGACCCCTCAGAGACAGATTAATACAGCTCCACTCTGGGGAGAGTGACCCCTCAGGGACAGATTAATACAGCTCCACTCTGGGGAGAGTGACCCCTCAGGGACAGATTAATACAGCTCCACTCTGGGGAGAGTGACCCCTCAGGGACAGATTAATACAGCTCCACTCTGGGGAGAGTGACCCCTCAGGGACAGATTAATACAGCTCCACTCTGGGGAGAGTGACCCCTCAGAGACAGATTAATACAGCTCCACTCTGGGGAGAGTGACCCCTCAGAGACAGATTAATACAGCTCCACTCTGGGGAGAGTGACCCCTCAGAGACAGATTAATACAGCTCCACTCTGGGGAGAGTGACCCCTCAGAGACAGATTAATACAGCTCCACTCTGGGGAGAGTGACCCCTCAGAGACAGATTAATACAGCTCCACTCTGGGAAGAGTGACCCCTCAGAGACAGATTAATACAGCTCCACTCTGGGGAGAGTGACCCCTCAGAGACAGATTAATACAGCTCCACTCTGGGGAGAGTGACCCCTCAGAGACAGATTAATACAGCTCCACTCTGGGGAGAGTGACCTCTCAGAGACAGATTAATACAGCTCCACTCTGGGGAGAGTGACCTCTCAGAGACAGATTAATACAGCTCCACTCTGGGGAGAGTGACCCCTCAGAGACAGATTAATACAGCTCCACTCTGGGGAGAGTGACCTCTCAGAGACAGATTAATACAGCTCCACTCTGGGGAGAGTGACCTCTCAGAGACAGATTAATACAGCTCCACTCTGGGGAGAGTGACCCCTCAGAGACAGATTAATACAGCTCCACTCTGGGGAGAGTGACCCCTCAGGGACAGATTAATACAGCTCCACTCTGGGGAGAGTGACCCCTCAGAGACAGATTAATACAGCTCCACTCTGGGGAGAGTGACCCCTCAGAGACAGATTAATACAGCTCCACTCTGGGGAGAGTGACCCCTCAGAGACAGATTAATACAGCTCCACTCTGGGGAGAGTGACCCCTCAGAGACAGATTAATACAGCTCCACTCTGGGGAGAGTGACCCCTCAGAGACAGATTAATACAGCTCCACTCTGGGGAGAGTGACCTCTCAGAGACAGATTAATACAGCTCCACTCTGGGGAGAGTGACCCCTCAGAGACAGATTAATACAGCTCCACTCTGGGGAGAGTGACCCCTCAGAGACAGATTAATACAGCTCCACTCTGGGGAGAGTGACCCCTCAGAGACAGATTAATACAGCTCCACTCTGGGGAGAGTGACCCCTCAGGGACAGATTAATACAGCTCCACTCTGGGGAGAGTGACCCCTCAGAGACAGATTAATACAGCTCCACTCTGGGGAGAGTGACCTCTCAGAGACAGATTAATACAGCTCCACTCTGGGGAGAGTGACCCCTCAGGGACAGATTAATACAGCTCCACTCTGGGGAGAGTGACCCCTCAGAGACAGATTAATACAGCTCCACTCTGGGGAGAGTGACCCCTCAGAGACAGATTAATACAGCTCCACTCTGGGGAGAGTGACCCCTCAGGGACAGATTAATACAGCTCCACTCTGGGGAGAGTGACCCCTCAGAGACAGATTAATACAGCTCCACTCTGGGGAGAGTGACCCCTCAGAGACAGATTAATACAGCTCCACTCTGGGGAGAGTGACCCCTCAGAGACAGATTAATACAGCTCCACTCTGGGGAGAGTGACCCCTCAGAGACAGATTAATACAGCTCCACTCTGGGGAGAGTGACCTCTCAGGGACAGATTAATACAGCTCCACTCTGGGGAGAGTGACCCCTCAGAGACAGATTAATACAGCTCCACTCTGGGGAGAGTGACCCCTCAGAGACAGATTAATACAGCTCCACTCTGGGGAGAGTGACCCCTCAGAGACAGATTAATACAGCTCCACTCTGGGGAGAGTGACCCCTCAGGGACAGATTAATACAGCTCCACTCTGGGGAGAGTGACCCCTCAGAGACAGATTAATACAGCTCCACTCTGGGGAGAGTGACCCCTCAGAGACAGATTAATACAGCTCCACTCTGGGGAGAGTGACCCCTCAGAGACAGATTAATACAGCTCCACTCTGGGGAGAGTGACCCCTCAGGGACAGATTAATACAGCTCCACTCTGGGGAGAGTGACCCCTCAGGGACAGATTAATACAGCTCCACTCTGGGGAGAGTGACCCCTCAGGGACAGATTAATACAGCTCCACTCTGGGGAGAGTGACCCCTCAGGGACAGATTAATACAGCTCCACTCTGGGGAGAGTGACCCCTCAGGGACAGATTAATACAGCTCCACTCTGGGGAGAGTGACCCCTCAGGGACAGATTAATACAGCTCCACTCTGGGGAGAGTGACCCCTCAGGGACAGATTAATACAGCTCCACTCTGGGGAGAGTGACCCCTCAGGGACAGATTAATACAGCTCCACTCTGGGGAGAGTGACCCCTCAGAGACAGATTAATACAGCTCCACTCTGGGGAGAGTGACCTCTCAGAGACAGATTAATACAGCTCCACTCTGGGGAGAGTGACCCCTCAGAGACAGATTAATACAGCTCCACTCTGGGGAGAGTGACCCCTCAGGGACAGATTAATACAGCTCCACTCTGGGGAGAGTGACCCCTCAGGGACAGATTAATACAGCTCCACTCTGGGGAGAGTGACCTCTCAGGGACAGATTAATACAGCTCCACTCTGGGGAGAGTGACCTCTCAGGGACAGATTAATACAGCTCCACTCTGGGGAGAGTGACCCCTCAGAGACAGATTAATACAGCTCCAATCTGGGGAGAGTGACCCCTCAGAGACAGATTAATACAGCTCCACTCTGGGGAGAGTGACCTCTCAGGGACAGATTAATACAGCTCCACTCTGGGGAGAGTGACCCCTCAGAGACAGATTAATACAGCTCCACTCTGGGGAGAGTGACCCCTCAGAGACAGATTAATACAGCTCCACTCTGGGGAGAGTGACCCCTCAGAGACAGATTAATACAGCTCCACTCTGGGGAGAGTGACCCCTCAGAGACAGATTAATACAGCTCCACTCTGGGGAGAGTGACCCCTCAGGGACAGATTAATACAGCTCCACTCTGGGGAGAGTGACCCCTCAGGGACAGATTAATACAGCTCCACTCTGGGGAGAGTGACCCCTCAGGGACAGATTAATACAGCTCCACTCTGGGGAGAGTGACCCCTCAGGGACAGATTAATACAGCTCCACTCTGGGGAGAGTGACCTCTCAGAGACAGATTAATACAGCTCCACTCTGGGGAGAGTGACCCCTCAGAGACAGATTAATACAGCTCCACTCTGGGGAGAGTGACCTCTCAGAGACAGATTAATACAGCTCCACTCTGGGGAGAGTGACCCCTCAGGGACAGATTAATACAGCTCCACAATACTTCAATAATTAACATTACATCCTGGTCCTCAGGGAAACATTACATCCTGGTCCTCAGAGAACCACTACAGGGAATCATTACATCCTGGTCCTCAGAGAACCACTACAGGGAAACATTACATCCTGGTCCTCAGGGAACCACTACAGGGAAACATTACATCCTGGTCCTCAGGGAAACACTACAGGGAAACATTACATCCTGGTCCTCAGGGAACCACTACAGGGAAACATTACATCCTGGTCCTCAGGGAAACACTACATCCTGGTCCTCAGGGAACCACTACAGGGAAACATTACATCCTGGTCCTCAGGGAAACATTACATCCTGGTCCTCAGGGAACCACTACAGGGAAACATTACATCCTGGTCCTCAGGGAACCACTACAGGGAAGCACTACATCCTGGTCCTCAGGGAACCACTACAGGGAAACATTACATCCTGGTCCTCAGGGAACCACTACAGGGAAACATTACATCCTGGTCCTCAGGGAAACATTACATCCTGGTCCTCAGGGAAACATTACATCCTGGTCCTCAGGGAACCACTACAGGGAAACATTACATCCTGGTCCTCAGGGAAACATTACATCCTGGTCCTCAGGGAAACATTACATCCTGGTCCTCAGGGAACCACTACAGGGAAACACTACATCCTGGTCCTCAGAGAACCACTACATCCTGGTCCTCAGGGAACCACTACAGGGAATCATTACATCCTGGTCCTCAGGGAACCACTACAGGGAACCATTACATCCTGGTCCTCAGGGAAACATTACATCCTGGTCCTCAGGGAACCACTACAGGGAACCACTACATCCTGGTCCTCAGGGAACCACTACAGGGAACCACTACATCCTGGTCCTCAGGGAACCACTACAGGGAAACATTACATCCTGGTCCTCAGGGAAACATTACATCCTGGTCCTCAGGGAACCACTACAGGGAAACATTACATCCTGGTCCTCAGGGAACCACTACATCCTGGTCCTCAGGGAGCCACTACAGGGAAACACTACATCCTGGTCCTCAGGGAGCCACTACAGGGAAACATTACATCCTGGTCCTCAGGGAACCACTACAGGGAAACAGCCTATAGTAAACTGCCCTCCTCCCCACCAGGTACCAGTCACCAGGAAGGTACACTCAAAAGCTCCACACAGTATCCCCTCCCTCCTCCGGTTCCTCAATGTATATCCTGCTTTCCCCCCTCTCAATATCTCTGTGTGTTCTGTCTCTACCCCAGAGAACTGGGAGTGTCTCTACAGTCTCTGCTGTTTGACCAGTGGCTTCTGTCTTCTCCCTCTGTGTTCCGAGATCTGATCCAGGGCCATTCAGCTTCAGTGATCAGACGCCTACTGACGGTTAGTCTCACTGAGAGACAAAGGCAGAGAGGAGAGGAGACAGAGGTTGAGATGGAGGCTGAGGCTGTCGCCCTCCACAATGATACAGATCTCTCGATCTGAGCGATGAAATAACAGCCCTGTCGGAGGAACAGCTGAGAGGAACATTATTCCGAGTCTGTTATTCGGAGTCTGTCAACAGAGAGTTTCATTCCCAGCCTTCCCTTCCCTGGTCAGAATCTCATCAGTCTCACTGCGGGGCGTCTAGCTGCCCTCCTACCACTTCCCTTCCCTGGTCAGAATCTCATCAGTCTCACTGCAGGGCGTCTATCTGCCCTCTACCACTTCCCTTCCCTGGTCAGAATCTCATCAGTCTCACTGCAGGGTGTCTATCTGCCCTCCTCCTACCACTTCCCTTCCCTGGTCAGAATCTCATCAGTCTCACTGCAGGGTGTCTAGCTGCCCTCCTACCACTTCCCTTCCCTGGTCAGAATCTCATCAGTCTCACTGCAGGGTGTCTAGCTGCCCTCCTACCACTTCCCTTCCCTGGTCAGAATCTCATCAGTCTCACTGCAGGGTGTCTATCTGCCCTCCTCCTACCACTTCCCTTCCCTGGTCAGAATCTCATCAGTCTCACTGCAGGTGAGCTCACTCATCAGTCTCATCAGTCTCACCCCCCTTCACTGCCCATCCCTGCTGCCCTGCCAGGGCTTCTGCCCCCCCTTCACTGCCCATCCCTGCTGCCCTGCCAGGGCTTCTGCCTCCCTTCACTGCCCATCCCTGCTGCCCTGCCAGGGCTTCTGCCCCCCTTCACTGCCCATCCCTGCTGCCCTGCCAGGGATTCTGCCTCCCTTCACTGCCCATCCCTGCTGCCCTGCCAGGGCTTCTGCCTCCCTTCACTGCCCATCCCTGCTGCCCTGCCAGGGCTTCTGCCCCCCTTCAAAGCCCATCCCTGCTGCCCTGCCAGGGATTCTGCCCCCCCTTTCACTGCCCATCCCTGCTGCCCTGCCAGGGCTTCTGCCCCCTTTCACTGCCCATCCCTGCTGCCCTGCCAGGGCTTCTGCCCCCTTTCACTGCCCATCCCTGCTGCCCTGCCAGGGCTTCTTCCCCCCCCCCCCCCCCTTTCACTGCCCATCCCTGCTGCCCTGCCAGGGCTTCTGCCCCCTTTCACTGCCCATCCCTGCTGCCCTGCCAGGGCTTCTGCCCCCTTTCACTGCCCATCCCTGCTGCCCTGCCAGGGCTTCTTCCCCCCCCCCCCCCTTTCACTGCCCATCCCTGCTGCCCTGCCAGGGCTTCAGCCCCCCTGCTGCACATCTTACACCCTACCCCCCCCTGCCCCCTCCCTGCCCCCCTGCTAAACCAGGGGTCACCTTGCTGCCCCCTAACTACCGGCCCAGCAGCCTCTCTGTTGTAAAGCGGAACCGTAACATGTTAACAGCAGAGAAGAAGAACTCTGACAGTCCAGCTGCTGCTTACAACGTAGTGGTTTCTGATTCTGATCACATCTTCTCTCCCGTGGCCTCCGAGCCCCACCCCTGGACACCAGATCACCATGGCAACGTCTCAGAGCCCCACCCTGGACACCAGATCACCATGGCAACGTCTCAGAGCCCTGGCCTGTGGACCAGATCACCATGGCAACACATCCCTTAACTACCTCCTCTGCCATAGAAGGAAGAGAGATACCGCCACACTGTCTATCTGGATGGGCTAGTAGTTTACAGCAATGCTTTTCTCAGGAAATAGACTATACAAGTACTCTGTCAACTACTTCCTCTGTCATAGGATCCCAGCCTGGGTCTGTATCAACTACTTCCTCTGTCATAGGATCCCAGCCTGGGTCTGTATCAACTACTTCCTCTGTCATATGATCCCAGCCTGGGTCTGTATCAACTACTTCCTGTGTCATATGATCCCAGCCTGGGTCTGTATCAACTACTTCCTCTGTCATATGATCCCAGCCTGGGTCTCTATCAACTACTTCCTCTGTCATATGATCCCAGCCTGGGTCTGTATCAACTACTTCCTCTGTCATATGATCCCAGCCTGGGTCTGTATCAACTACTTCCTCTGTCATATGATCCCAGCCTGGGTCTGTATCAACTACTTCCTCTGTCATATGATCCCAGCCTGGGTCTGTATCAACTACTTCCTCTGTCATAGGATCCCAGCCTGGGTCTCTATCAACTACTTCCTCTGTCATAGGATCCCAGCCTGGGTCTGTATCAACTACTTCCTCTGTATCAACTACTTCCTCTGTCATATGATCCCAGCCTGGGTCTCTATCAACTACTTCCTCTGTCATATGATCCCAGCCTGGGTCAGTATCAACTACTTCCTCTGTCATATGATCCCAGCCTGGGTCTGTATCAACTACTTCCTCTGTCATAGGATCCCAGCCTGGGTCTCTATCAACTACTTCCTCTGTATCAACTACTTCCTCTGTCATATGATCCCAGCCTGGGTCTGTATCAACTACTTCCTCTGTCATATGATCCCAGCCTGGGTCAGTATCAACTACTTCCTCTGTCATAGGATCCCAGCCTGGGTCTGTATCAACTACTTCCTCTGTCATAGGATCCCAGCCTGGGTCTGTATCAACTACTTCCTCTGTCATATGATCCCAGCCTGGGTCTCTATCAACTACTTCCTCTGTCATAGGATCCCAGCCTGGGTCTCTATCAACTACTTCCTCTGTCATATGATCCCAGCCTGGGTCTATATCAACTACTTCCTCTGTCATAGGATCCCAGCCTGGGTCAGTATCAACTACTTCCTCTGTCATGTGATCCCAGCCTGGGTCTGTATCAACTACTTCCTCTGTCATAGGATCCCAGCCTGGGTCAGTATCAACTACTTCCTCTGTCATAGGATCCCAGCCTGGGTCTGTATCAACTACTTCCTCTGTATCAACTACTTCCTCTGTCATAGGATCCCAGCCTGGGTCTCTATCAACTACTTCCTCTGTCATATGATCCCAGCCTGGGTCTCTATCAACTACTTCCTCTGTCATAGGATCCCAGCCTGGGTCTGTATCAACTACTTCCTCTGTATCAACTACTTCCTCTGTCATATGATCCCAGCCTGGGTCTCTATCAACTACTTCCTCTGTCATATGATCCCAGCCTGGGTCTCTATCAACTACTTCCTCTGTCATAGGATCCCAGCCTGGGTCTGTATCAACTACTTCCTCTGTATCAACTACTTCCTCTGTCATAGGATCCCAGCCTGGGTCTGTATCAACTACTTCCTCTGTCATATGATCCCAGCCTGGGTCTGTATCAACTACTTCCTCTGTCATAGGATCCCAGCCTGGGTCTGTCTCAACTACTTCCTCTGTCATAGGATCCCAGCCTGGGTCTATATCAACTACTTCCTCTGTCATAGGATCCCAGCCTGGGTCTCTATCAACTACTTCCTCTGTCATAGGATCCCAGCCTGGGTCTGTATCAACTACTTCCTCTGTCATAGGATCCCAGCCTGGGTCTGTATCAACTACTTCCTCTGTCATGTGATCCCAGCCTGGGTCAGTATCAACTACTTCCTCTGTCATATGATCCCAGCCTGGGTCAGTATCAACTACTTCCTCTGTCATATGATCCCAGCCTGGGTCTCTATCAACTACTTCCTCTGTCATAGGATCCCAGCCTGGGTCTCTATCAACTACTTCCTCTGTCATAGGATCCCAGCCTGGGTCTGTATCAACTACTTCCTCTGTCATATGATCCCAGCCTGGGTCTGTATCAACTACTTCCTCTGTATCAACTACTTCCTCTGTCATAGGATCCCAGCCTGGGTCTGTATCAACTACTTCCTCTGTCATATGATCCCAGCCTGGGTCTGTATCAACTACTTCCTCTGTCATAGGATCCCAGCCTGGGTCAGTATCAACTACTTCCTCTGTCATAGGATCCCAGCCTGGGTCTGTATCAACTACTTCCTCTGTCATAGGATCCCAGCCTGGGTCTCTATCAACTACTTCCTCTGTCATATGATCCCAGCCTGGGTCTCTATCAACTACTTCCTCTGTCATAGGATCCCAGCCTGGGTCTGTATCAACTACTTCCTCTGTATCAACTACTTCCTCTGTCATATGATCCCAGCCTGGGTCTCTATCAACTACTTCCTCTGTCATATGATCCCAGCCTGGGTCTCTATCAACTACTTCCTCTGTCATAGGATCCCAGCCTGGGTCTGTATCAACTACTTCCTCTGTATCAACTACTTCCTCTGTCATATGATCCCAGCCTGGGTCTCTATCAACTACTTCCTCTGTCATAGGATCCCAGCCTGGGTCTGTATCAACTACTTCCTCTGTCATAGGATCCCAGCTTGGGTCTGTATCAACTACTTCCTCTGTCATGTGATCCCAGCCTGGGTCAGTATCAACTACTTCCTCTGTCATATGATCCCAGCCTGGGTCTGTATCAACTACTTCCTCTGTCATAGGATCCCAGCCTGGGTCTGTATCAACTATCATGGTGGTGGTTCTACAGTTCTAGAGGGGTGGTTGTTGTAGAGTTCTAGAATCATGGTGGGGGTTCTACAGTTCTAGAGGGGTGGTTGTTGTAGAGTTCTAGAATCATGGTGGGGGTTCTACAGTTCTAGAGGGATGGTTGTTGTAGAGTTCTAGAATCATGGTGGGGGTTCTACAGTTCTAGAGGGATGGTTGTTGTAGAGTTCTAGAATCATGGTGGTGGTTCTACAGTTCTAGAGGGATAGGGGCTGTAGAGTTCTAGAATCATGGTGGTGGTTCTACAGTTCTAGAGGGATGGGTGTTGTAGATTTCTAGAATCATGGTGGTGGTTCTACAGTTCTAGAGGGATAGGGGCTGTAGAGTTCTAGAATCATGGTGGTGGTTCTACAGTTCTAGAGGGATAGGGGCTGTAGAGTTCTAGAATCATGATGGTGGATCTACAGTTCTAGAGTGATAGGGGCTGTAGAGTTCTAGAATCATGGTGGTGGTTCTACAGTTCTAGAGGGATGGGTGTTGTAGAGTTCTAGAATCATGGTGGTGGTTCTACAGTTCTAGAGGGATAGGGGCTGTAGAGTTCTAGAATCATGGTGGTGGTTCTACAGTTCTAGAGGGATAGGGGCTGTAGAGTTCTAGAATCATGATGGTGGATCTACAGTTCTAGAGTGATAGGGGCTGTAGAGTTCTAGAATCATGATGGTGGTTCTACAGTTCTAGAGGGATGGGTGTTGTAGAGTTCTAGAATCATGGTGGTGGTTCTACAGTTCTAGAGGGATAGGAGCTGTAGAGTTCTAGAATCATGATGGTGGTTCTACAGTTCTAGAGTGATAGGGACTGTAGAGTTCTAGAATCATGATGGTGGTTCTACAGTTCTAGAGGGATAGGGGCTGTAGAGTTCTAGAATCATGGTGGTGGTTCTACAGTTCTAGAGGGATGGGTGTTGTAGAGATCTAGAATCATGGCGGTGGTTCTACAGTTCTAGAGGGATAGGGGCTGTAGAGTTCTAGAATCATGCTGGTGGTTCTAGAGTCAGCAAATTCTTGTCTGTCTCTTGTCCTGAAAGACACCATGTTGCCACATCTGTCCTGACCCTCCCATCATCCCTCCCATCCTCTCCCTTCTCTTTCCACATCATTACCATCAGCTGGTAGATTACAGTGGTGTGATGGGAGGGGCCTGTGACACACATTCCACCAGGAACCAAGTCAGATTAGATTATGCATTTGGGTCAGAATCCTGCTGGTCTCTGTGGGGATTATAATCTGACGGAGGGGAGGGAGGGTCGTCAGGGGAAGAGGCAAACAGACAGTCCGCAACACCACAGTCAATTACAGGACTACAGTATTGTATTTGTTATTCTAACACAACCAGCACAGCCATGAGAGTATTAGAGCTGTGTTCCTACATGTTGAGGATGTTCAACATTAGAGTATTAGACCTGTGTTCCTACATGTTGAGGATGTTCAACATTAGAGTATTAGAGCTGTGTTCCTACATGTTGAGGATGTTCAACATTAGAGTATTAGAGCTGTGTTCCTACATGTTGAGGATGTTCAACATTACAGTATTAGAGCTGTGTTCCTACATGTTGAGGATGTTCAACATTAGAGTATTAGAGCTGTGTTCCTACATGTTGAGGATGTTCAACATTAGAGTATTAGACCTGTGTTCCTACATGTTGAGGATGTTCAACATTAGACTATTAGAGCTGTGTTCCTACATGTTGAGGATGTTCAACATTAGAGTATTAGAGCTGTGTTCCTACATGTTGAGGATGTTCAACATTAAAGTATTAGACCTGTGTTCCTACATGTTGAGGATGTTCAACATTAGAGTATTAGAGCTGTGTTCCTACATGTTGAGGATGTTCAACATTAGAGCTGTGTTCCTACATGTTGAGGATGTTCAACATTACAGTATTAGACCTGTGTTCCTACATGTTGAGGATGTTCAACATTAGAGTATTAGACCTGTGTTCCTACATGTTGAGGATGTTCAACATTAGAGTATTAGACCTGTGTTCCTACATGTTGAGGATGTTCAACATTAGAGTATTAGACCTGTGTTCCTACATGTTGAGGATGTTCAACATTAGAGCTGTGTTCCTACATGTTGAGGATGTTCAACATTAGAGTATTAGAGCTGTGTTCCTACATGTTGAGGATGTTCAACATTAGAGCTGTGTTCCTACATGTTGAGGATGTTCAACATTAGAGTATTAGAGCTGTGTTCCTACATGTTGAGGATGTTCAACATTAGAGTATTAGAGCTGTGTTCCTACATGTTGAGGATGTTCAACATTAGAGTATTAGACCTGTGTTCCTACATGTTGAGGATGTTCAACATTAAAGTATTAGAGCTGTGTTCCTACATGTTGAGGATGTTCAACATTAGAGTATTAGAGCTGTGTTCCTACATGTTGAGGATGTTCAACATTAGAGTATTAGAGTTGTGTTCCTACATGTTGAGGATGTTCAACATTAGAGTATTAGACCTGTGTTCCTACATGTTGAGGATGTTCAACATTAAAGTATTAGAGCTGTGTTCCTACATGTTGAGGATGTTCAACATTAGAGTATTAGAGCTGTGTTCCTACATGTTGAGGATGTTCAACATTAGAGTATTAGAGTTGTGTTCCTACATGTTGAGAATGTTCAACATTAGAGCTGTGTTCCTACATGTTGAGGATGTTCAACATTAAAGTATTAGACCTGTGTTCCTACATGTTGAGGATGTTCAACATTAAAGTATTAGACTTGTGTTCCTACATGTTGAGGATGTTCAACATTAGAGCTGTGTTCCTACATGTTGAGGATGTTCAACATTAGAGTATTAGACCTGTGTTCCTACATGTTGAGGATGTTCAACATTAGAGTATTAGAGCTGTGTTCCTACATGTTGAGGATGTTCAACATTAGAGTATTAGACCTGTGTTCCTACATGTTGAGGATGTTCAACATTACAGTATTAGACCTGTGTTCCTACATGTTGAGGATGTTCAACATTAGAGTATTAGACCTGTGTTCCTACATGTTGAGGATGTTCAACATTAGAGTATTAGACCTGTGTTCCTACATGTTGAGGATGTTCAACATTAGAGTATTAGACCTGTGTTCCTACATGTTGAGGATGTTCAACATTAGAGTATTAGAGTTGTGTTCCTACATGTTGAGGATGTTCAACATTAGAGTATTAGACCTGTGTTCCTACATGTTGAAGATGTTCAACATTACAGTATTAGAGTTGTGTTCCTACATGTTGAGGATGTTCAACATTAGAGCTGTGTTCCTACATGTTGAGGATGTTCAACATTAGAGTATTAGAGCTGTGTTCCTACATGTTGAGGATGTTCAACATTAGAGCTGTGTTCCTACATGTTGAGGATGTTCAACATTAGAGTATTAGAGCTGTGTTCCTACATGTTGAGGATGTTCAACATTAGAGTATTAGACCTGTGTTCCTACATGTTGAGGATGTTCAACATTAGAGTATTAGAGCTGTGTTCCTACATATTGAGGATGTTCAACATTACAGTATTAGAGTTGTGTTCCTACATGTTGAGGATGTTCAACATTAGAGTATTAGAGCTGTGTTCCTACATGTTGAGGATGTTCAACATTAGAGTATTAGGGCTGTGTTCCTACATGTTGAGGATGTTCAACATTAGAGTATTAGACCTGTGTTCCTACATGTTGAGGATGTTCAACATTAGAGTATTAGACCTGTGTTCCTACATGTTGAGGATGTTCAACATTAGAGTATTAGGGCTGTGTTCCTACATGTTGAGGATGTTCAACATTAGAGTATTAGACCTGTGTTCCTACATGTTGAGGATGTTCAACATTAGAGTATTAGACCTGTGTTCCTACATGTTGAGGATGTTCAACATTAGAGTATTAGACCTGTGTTCCTACATGCTGAGGATGTTCAACATTAAAGTATTTGAGGATGGTGTAGGACTGTAGGGTTGTGTTGAGGATGGTGTAGGACTGTAGGGTTGTGTTGAGGATGTTGTAGGACTGTAGGGTTGTGTTGAGGATGGTGTAGGGTTGTGTTGAGGATGGTGTAGGACTGTAGGGTTGTGTTGAGGATGGTGTAGGACTGTAGGGTTGTGTTGAGGATGGTGTAGGACTGTAGGGTTGTGTTGAGGATGGTGTAGGACTGTAGGGTTGTGTTGAGGATGGTGTAGGACTGTAGGGTTATGTTGAGGATGGTGTAGGGTTGTGTTGAGGATGGTGTAGGACTGTGGGGTTGTGTTGAGGATGTTGTAGGACTGTAGGGTTGTGTTGAGGATGGTGTAGGACTGTAGGGTTGTGTTGAGGATGGTGTAGGACTGTAGGGTTGTGTTGAGGATGCTGTAGGGTTGTGTTGAGGATGGTGTAGGGTTGTGTTGAGGATGGTGTAGGACTGTAGGGTTGTGTTGAGGATGGTGTAGGACTGTAGGGTTGTGTTGAGGATGGTGTAGGACTGTAGGGTTGTGTTGAGGATGGTGTAGGACTGTAGGG
This sequence comes from Salvelinus fontinalis, assembly GCF_029448725.1. Classification (NCBI taxonomy): domain Eukaryota; kingdom Metazoa; phylum Chordata; class Actinopteri; order Salmoniformes; family Salmonidae; genus Salvelinus; species Salvelinus fontinalis. The sequence continues at coordinate 860,395 of NC_074703.1, read as the reverse complement.
TTGTGTTGAGGATGGTGTAGGACTGTAGGGTTGTGTTGAGGATGGTGTAGGACTGTAGGGTTGTGTTGAGGATGGTGTAGGACTGTAGGGTTGTGTTGAGGATGGTGTAGGACTGTAGGGTTGTGTTGAGGATGGTGTAGGACTGTAGGGTTGTGTTGAGGATGGTGTTGGACTGTAGGGTTGTGTTGAGGATGGTGTAGGACTGTAGGGTTGTGTTGAGGATGGTGTAGGACTGTAGGGTTGTGTTGAGGATGGTGTAGGACTGTAGGGTTGTGTTGAGGATGTTGTAGGACTGTAGGGTTGTGTTGAGGATGGTGTAGGACTGTAGGGTTGTGTTGAGGATGGTGTAGGACTGTAGGGTTGTGTTGAGGATGGTGTAGGACTGTAGGGTTGTGTTGAGGATGGTGTAGGGTTGTGTTGAGGATGGTGTAGGACTGTAGGGTTGTGTTGAGGATGGTGTAGGACAGTAGGGTTGTGTTGAGGATGTTGTAGGACAGTAGGGTTGTGTTGAGGATGGTGTAGGGTTGTGTTGAGGATAGTGTAGGACTGTAGGGTTGTGTTGAGGATGGTGTAGGACTGTAGGGTTGTGTTGAGGATGGTGTAGGGTTGTGTTGAGGATGGTGTAGGACTGTAGGGTTGTGTTGAGGATGGTGTAGGACTGTAGGGTTGTGTTGAGGATGGTGTAGGGTTGTGTTGAGGATGGTGTAGGACTGTAGGGTTGTGTTGAGGATGGTGTAGGACTGTAGGGTTGTGTTGAGGATGGTGTAGGGTTGTAGGGTTGTGTTGAGGATGGTGTAGGACTGTAGGGTTGTGTTGAGGATGCTGTAGGGTTGTGTTGAGGATGGTGTAGGACTGTAGAGTTGTGTTGAGGATAGTGTAGGACTGTAGGGTTGTGTTGAGGATGGTGTAGGACTGTAGGGTTGTGTTGAGGATGCTGTAGGGTTGTGTTGAGGATGGTGTAGGACTGTAGGGTTGTGTTGAGGATAGTGTAGGACTGTAGGGTTGTGTTGAGGATGGTGTAGGACTGTAGGGTTGTGTTGAGGATGGTGTAGGACTGTAGGGTTGTGTTGAGGATGGTGTAGGACTGTAGGGTTGTGTTGAGGATGGTGTAGGACTGTAGGGTTGTGTTGAGGATGGTGTAGGGTTGTGTTGAGGATGGTGTAGGGTTGTGTTGAGGATGGTGTTGGACTGTAGGGTTGTGTTGAGGATGGTGTAGGACTGTAGGGTTGTGTTGAGGATGGTGTAGGACTGTAGGGTTGTGTTGAGGATGGTGTAGGACTGTAGGGTTGTGTTGAGGATGGTGTAGGGTTGTGTTGAGGATGGTGTAGGACTGTAGGGTTGTGTTGAGGATGGTGTAGGACTGTAGGGTTGTGTTGAGGATGGTGTAGGACTGTAGGGTTGTGTTGAGGATGGTGTAGGGTTGTGTTGAGGATGGTGTAGGACTGTAGGGTTGTGTTGAGGATGGTGTAGGACTGTAGGGTTGTGTTGAGGATGGTGTAGGACTGTAGGGTTGTGTTGAGGATGGTGTAGGACTGTAGGGTTGTGTTGAGGATGGTGTTGGACTGTAGGGTTGTGTTGAGGATGGTGTAGGACTGTAGGGTTGTGTTGAGGATGGTGTTGGACTGTAGGGTTGTGTTGAGGATGTTGTAGGACTGTAGGGTTGTGTTGAGGATGGTGTAGGACTGTAGGGTTGTGTTGAGGATGGTGTAGGACTGTAGGGTTGTGTTGAGGATGGTGTAGGACTGTAGGGTTGTGTTGAGGATGGTGTAGGGTTGTGTTGAGGATGGTGTAGGACTGTAGGGTTGTGTTGAGGATGGTGTTGGACTGTAGGGTTGTGTTGAGGATGGTGTAGGGTTGTGTTGAGGATGGTGTAGGGTTGTGTTGAGGATGGTGTAGGACTGTAGGGTTGTGTTGAGGATGGTGTAGGACTGTAGGGTTGTGTTGAGGATGGTGTAGGGTTGTGTTGAGGATGGTGTAGGACTGTAGGGTTGTGTTGAGGATGGTGTAGGACTGTAGGGTTGTGTTGAGGATGGTGTAGGACTGTAGGGTTGTGTTGAGGATGGTGTAGGACTGTAGGGTTGTGTTGAGGATGGTGTAGGGTTGTGTTGAGGATGGTGTTGGACTGTAGGGTTGTGTTGAGGATGGTGTAGGACTGTAGGGTTGTGTTGAGGATGTTGTAGGACTGTAGGGTTGTGTTGAGGATGGTGTAGGACTGTAGGGTTGTGTTGAGGATGGTGTAGGACTGTAGGGTTGTGTTGAGGATGGTGTAGGACTGTAGGGTTGTGTTGAGGATGGTGTAGGGTTGTGTTGAGGATGTTGTAGGACTGTAGGGTTGTGTTGAGGATGGTGTAGGACTGTAGGGTTGTGTTGAGGATGTTGTAGGACTGTAGGGTTGTGTTGAGGATGGTGTTGGACTGTAGGGTTGTGTTGAGGATGGTGTAGGGTTGTGTTGAGGATGGTGTAGGACTGTAGGGTTGTGTTGAGGATGTTGTAGGACTGTAGGGTTGTGTTGAGGATGGTGTAGGACTGTAGGGTTGTGTTGAGGATGTTGTAGGACTGTAGGGTTGTGTTGAGGATGGTGTAGGACTGTAGGGTTGTGTTGAGGATGGTGTAGGACTGTAGGGTTGTGTTGAGGATGGTGTAGGACTGTAGGGTTGTGTTGAGGATGTTGTAGGACTGTAGGGTTGTGTTGAGGATGGTGTAGGACTGTAGGGTTGTGTTGAGGATGGTGTAGGACTGTAGGGTTGTGTTGAGGATGGTGTAGGACTGTAGGGTTGTGTTGAGGATGGTGTAGGGTTGTGTTGAGGATGGTGTAGGACTGTAGGGTTGTGTTGAGGATGGTGTAGGGTTGTGTTGAGGATGGTGTAGGACTGTAGGGTTGTGTTGAGGATGGTGTAGGACTGTAGGGTTGTGTTGAGGATGGTGTAGGACTGTAGGGTTGTGTTGAGGATGTTGTAGGACTGTAGGGTTGTGTTGAGGATGGTGTAGGACTGTAGGGTTGTGTTGAGGATGTTGTAGGACTGTAGGGTTGTGTTGAGGATGGTGTAGGACTGTAGGGTTGTGTTGAGGATGTTGTAGGACTGTAGGGTTGTGTTGAGGATGGTGTAGGACTGTAGGGTTGTGTTGAGGATGGTGTAGGACTGTAGGGTTGTGTTGAGGATGGTGTAGGACTGTAGGGTTGTGTTGAGGATGGTGTAGGGTTGTGTTGAGGATGGTGTAGGACTGTAGGGTTGTGTTGAGGATGGTGTAGGACTGTAGGGTTGTGTTGAGGATGGTGTAGGACTGTAGGGTTGTGTTGAGGATGGTGTAGGACTGTAGGGTTGTGTTGAGGATGGTGTAGGACTGTAGGGTTGTGTTGAGGATGGTGTAGGACTGTAGGGTTGTGTTGAGGATGGTGTAGGACTGTAGGGTTGTGTTGAGGATGGTGTAGGACTGTAGGGTTGTGTTGAGGATGGTGTAGGGTTGTGTTGAGGATGGTGTAGGACTGTAGGGTTGTGTTGAGGATGGTGTTGGACTGTAGGGTTGTGTTGAGGATGGTGTAGGACTGTAGGGTTGTGTTGAGGATGGTGTAGGACTGTAGGGTTGTGTTGAGGATGGTGTAGGACTGTAGGGTTGTGTTGAGGTTGGTGTAGGGTTGTGTTGAGGATGGTGTAGGACTGTAGGGTTGTGTTGAGGATGGTGTGGGACTGTAGGGTTGTGTTGAGGATGGTGTAGGGTTGTGTTGAGGATGGTGTAGGACTGTAGGGTTGTGTTGAGGATGGTGTAGGGTTGTGTTGAGGATGGTGTAGGACTGTAGGGTTGTGTTGAGGATGGTGTAGGACTGTAGGGTTGTGTTGAGGATTGTGTAGGACTGTAGGGTTGTGTTGAGGATGGTGTAGGGTTGTGTTGAGGATGGTGTAGGGTTGTGTTGAGGATGGTGTTGGACTGTAGGGTTGTGTTGAGGATGGTGTAGGACTGTAGGGTTGTGTTGATGATGGTGTAGGGCTGTAGGGTTGTGTTGAGGATGGTGTAGGGTTGTGTTGAGGATGGTGTAGGGTTGTGTTGAGGATGGTGTAGGACTGTAGGGTTGTGTTGAGGATGGTGTAGGACTGTAGGGTTGTGTTGAGGATGGTGTAGGACTGTAGGGTTGTGTTGAGGATGGTGTAGGACTGTAGGGTTGTGTTGAGGATGGTGTAGGACTGTAGGGTTGTGTTGAGGATGGTGTAGGACTGTAGGGTTGTGTTGATGATGGTGTAGGGCTGTAGGGTTGTGTTGAGGATGGTGTAGGACTGTAGGGTTGTGTTGAGGATGGTGTAGGACTGTAGGGTTGTGTTGAGGATGGTGTAGGGTTGTGTTGAGGATGGTGTAGGACTGTAGGGTTATGTTGAGGATGGTGTAGGACTGTAGGGTTGTGTTGAGGATGGTGTAGGGTTGTGTTGAGGATGATGTAGGACTGTAGGGTTGTGTTGAGGATGGTGTAGGACTGTAGGGTTGTGTTGAGGATGGTGTAGGACTGTAGGGTTGTGTTGAGGATGTTGTAGGGTTGTGTTGAGGATGATGTAGGACTGTAGGGTTGTGTTGAGGATGGTGTTGGACTGTAGGGTTGTGTTGAGGATGGTGTAGGACTGTAGGGTTGTGTTGAGGATGTTTTAGGGCTGTAGGGTTGTGTTGAGGATGGTGTAGGACTGTAGGGTTGTGTTGAGGATGGTGTAGGACTGTAGGGTTGTGTTGAGGATGGTGTAGGACTGTAGGGTTGTGTTGAGGATGTTGTAGGACTGTAGGGTTGTGTTGAGGATGGTGTAGGGCTGTAGGGTTGTGTTGAGGATGGTGTAGGACTGTAGGGTTGTGTTGAGGATGGTGTAGGACTGTAGGGTTGTGTTGAGGATGGTGTAGGACTGTAGGGTTGTGTTGAGGATGGTGTTGGACTGTAGGGTTGTGTTGAGGATGGTGTAGGACTGTAGGGTTGTGTTGAGGATGGTGTAGGGTTGTGTTGAGGATGGTGTAGGACTGTAGGGTTGTGTTGAGGATGGTGTTGGACTGTAGGGTTGTGTTGAGGATGGTGTAGGACTGTAGGGTTGTGTTGAGGATGGTGTAGGACTGTAGGGTTGTGTTGAGGATGGTGTAGGACTGTAGGGTTGTGTTGAGGTTGGTGTAGGGTTGTGTTGAGGATGGTGTAGGACTGTAGGGTTGTGTTGAGGATGGTGTGGGACTGTAGGGTTGTGTTGAGGATGGTGTAGGGTTGTGTTGAGGATGGTGTAGGACTGTAGGGTTGTGTTGAGGATGGTGTAGGGTTGTGTTGAGGATGGTGTAGGACTGTAGGGTTGTGTTGAGGATGGTGTAGGACTGTAGGGTTGTGTTGAGGATTGTGTAGGACTGTAGGGTTGTGTTGAGGATGGTGTAGGGTTGTGTTGAGGATGGTGTAGGGTTGTGTTGAGGATGGTGTTGGACTGTAGGGTTGTGTTGAGGATGGTGTAGGACTGTAGGGTTGTGTTGATGATGGTGTAGGGCTGTAGGGTTGTGTTGAGGATGGTGTAGGGTTGTGTTGAGGATGGTGTAGGGTTGTGTTGAGGATGGTGTAGGACTGTAGGGTTGTGTTGAGGATGGTGTAGGACTGTAGGGTTGTGTTGAGGATGGTGTAGGACTGTAGGGTTGTGTTGAGGATGGTGTAGGACTGTAGGGTTGTGTTGAGGATGGTGTAGGACTGTAGGGTTGTGTTGAGGATGGTGTAGGACTGTAGGGTTGTGTTGATGATGGTGTAGGGCTGTAGGGTTGTGTTGAGGATGGTGTAGGACTGTAGGGTTGTGTTGAGGATGGTGTAGGACTGTAGGGTTGTGTTGAGGATGGTGTAGGGTTGTGTTGAGGATGGTGTAGGACTGTAGGGTTGTGTTGAGGATGGTGTAGGACTGTAGGGTTGTGTTGAGGATGGTGTAGGGTTGTGTTGAGGATGATGTAGGACTGTAGGGTTGTGTTGAGGATGGTGTAGGACTGTAGGGTTGTGTTGAGGATGGTGTAGGACTGTAGGGTTGTGTTGAGGATGTTGTAGGGTTGTGTTGAGGATGATGTAGGACTGTAGGGTTGTGTTGAGGATGGTGTTGGACTGTAGGGTTGTGTTGAGGATGGTGTAGGACTGTAGGGTTGTGTTGAGGATGTTTTAGGGCTGTAGGGTTGTGTTGAGGATGGTGTAGGACTGTAGGGTTGTGTTGAGGATGGTGTAGGACTGTAGGGTTGTGTTGAGGATGGTGTAGGACTGTAGGGTTGTGTTGAGGATGTTGTAGGACTGTAGGGTTGTGTTGAGGATGGTGTAGGGCTGTAGGGTTGTGTTGAGGATGGTGTAGGACTGTAGGGTTGTGTTGAGGATGGTGTAGGACTGTAGGGTTGTGTTGAGGATGGTGTAGGACTGTAGGGTTGTGTTGAGGATGGTGTTGGACTGTAGGGTTGTGTTGAGGATGGTGTAGGACTGTAGGGTTGTGTTGAGGATGGTGTAGGACTGTAGGGTTGTGTTGAGGATGGTGTTGGGTTGTGTTGAGGATGGTGTAGGACTGTAGGGTTGTGTTGAGGATGGTGTAGGACTGTAGGGTTGTGTTGAGGATGGTGTAGGACTGTAGGGTTGTGTTGAGGATGGTGTAGGACTGTAGGGTTGTGTTGAGGATGGTGTAGGACTGTAGGGTTGTGTTGAGGATGGTGTAGGGTTGTGTTGAGGATGGTGTAGGACTGTAGGGTTGTATTGAGGATGGTGTAGGACTGTAGGGTTGTGTTGAGGATGGTGTAGGGTTGTGTTGAGGATGGTGTAGGACTGTAGGGTTGTGTTGAGGATGGTGTAGGACTGTAGGGTTGTGTTGAGGATGGTGTAGGGCTGTAGGGTTGTGTTGAGGATGGTGTAGGACTGTAGGGTTGTGTTGAGGATGGTGTAGGACTGTAGGGTTGTGTTGAGGATGGTGTAGGACTGTAGGGTTGTGTTGAGGATGTTGTAGGACTGTAGGGTTGTGTTGAGGATGGTGTAGGGCTGTAGGGTTGTGTTGAGGATGGTGTAGGACTGTAGGGTTGTGTTGAGGATGGTGTAGGACTGTAGGGTTGTGTTGAGGATGGTGTAGGACTGTAGGGTTGTGTTGAGGATGGTGTTGGACTGTAGGGTTGTGTTGAGGATGGTGTAGGACTGTAGGGTTGTGTTGAGGATGGTGTAGGACTGTAGGGTTGTGTTGAGGATGGTGTTGGGTTGTGTTGAGGATGGTGTAGGACTGTAGGGTTGTGTTGAGGATGGTGTAGGACTGTAGGGTTGTATTGAGGATGGTGTAGGACTGTAGGGTTGTGTTGAGGATGGTGTAGGACTGTAGGGTTGTGTTGAGGATGGTGTAGGACTGTAGGGTTGTGTTGAGGATGGTGTAGGGTTGTGTTGAGGATGGTGTAGGACTGTAGGGTTGTATTGAGGATGGTGTAGGACTGTAGGGTTGTGTTGAGGATGGTGTAGGGTTGTGTTGAGGATGGTGTAGGACTGTAGGGTTGTGTTGAGGATGGTGTAGGACTGTAGGGTTGTGTTGAGGATGGTGTAGGGTTGTGTTGAGGATCGTGTAGGACTGTAGGGTTGTGTTGAGGATTTGTTGGACTGTAGGGTTGTGTTGAGGATGGTGTAGGACTGTAGGGTTGTGTTGAGGATGGTGTAGGGTTGTGTTGAGGATGGTGTAGGACTGTAGGGTTGTGTTGAGGATGGTGTAGGACTGTAGGGTTGTGTTGAGGATGGTGTAGGACTGTAGGGTTGTGTTGAGGATGGTGTAGGGTTGTGTTGAGGATGGTGTAGGACTGTAGGGTTGTGTTGAGGATGGTGTAGGACTGTAGGGTTGTGTTGAGGATGGTGTAGGGTTGTGTTGAGGATGGTGTAGGACTGTAGGGTTGTGTTGAGGATGGTGTAGGACTGTAGGGTTGTGTTGAGGATGGTGATGGACTGTAGGGTTGTGTTGAGGATGGTGTAGGGTTGTGTTGAGGATGGTGTAGGACTGTAGGGTTGTGTTGAGGATGGTGTAGGACTGTAGGGTTGTGTTGAGGATGGTGTAGGACTGTAGGGTTGTGTTGATGATGGTGTAGGGCTGTAGGGTTGTGTTGAGGATGGTGTAGGGTTGTGTTGAGGATGGTGTAGGGTTGTGTTGAGGATGGTGTAGGACTGTAGGGTTGTGTTGAGGATGGTGTAGGACTGTAGGGTTGTGTTGAGGATGGTGTAGGACTGTAGGGTTGTGTTGAGGATGGTGTAGGGTTGTGTTGAGGATGGTGTAGGACTGTAGGGTTGTGTTGAGGATGGTGTAGGACTGTAGGGTTGTGTTGAGGATGGTGTAGGACTGTAGGGTTGAGTTGAGGATGGTGTAGGGTTGTGTTGAGGATGGTGTAGGACTGTAGGGTTGTGTTGAGGATGGTGATGGACTGTAGGGTTGTGTTGAGGATGGTGTAGGGTTGTGTTGAGGATGGTGTAGGACTGTAGGGTTGTGTTGAGGATGGTGTAGGGTTGTGTTGAGGTTGTTGTAGGGTTGTGTTGAGGATGGTGTAGGACTGTAGGGTTGTGTTGAGGATGGTGTTGGACTGTAGGGTTGTGTTGAGGATGGTGTAGGACTGTAGGGTTGTGTTGAGGATGGTGTAGGACTGTAGGGTTGTGTTGAGGATGTTGTTGGACTGTAGGGTTGTGTTGAGGATGGTGTAGGACTGTAGGGTTGTGTTGAGGATGGTGTAGGACTGTAGGGTTGTGTTGAGGATGGTGTAGGACTGTAGGGTTGTGTTGAGGATGGTGTAGGGTTGTGTTGAGGATGGTGTAGGACTGTAGGGTTGTGTTGAGGATGTTGCAGGACTGTAGGGTTGTGTTGAGGATGGTGTAGGACTGTAGGGTTGTGTTGAGGATGGTGTAGGACTGTAGGGTTGTGTTGAGGATGGTGTAGGACTGTAGGGTTGTGTTGAGGATGTTGCAGGACTGTAGGGTTGTGTTGAGGATGGTGTAGGATTGTGTTGAGGATGATGTTGGACTGTAGGGTTGTGTTGAGGATGGTGTAGGGTTGTGCTGAGGATGGTGTAGGACTGTAGGGTTGTGTTGAGGATGGTGTAGGACTGTAGGGTTGTGTTGAGGATGGTGTTGGACTGTAGGGTTGTGTTGAGGATGGTGTAGGGTTGTGTTGAGGATGGTGTAGGACTGTAGGGTTGTGTTGAGGATGGTGTAGGACTGTAGGGTTGTGTTGAGGATAGTGTAGGACTGTAGGGTTGTGTTGAGGATGGTGTAGGACTGTAGGGTTGTGTTGAGGATGGTGTAGGGTTGTGTTGAGGATGGTGTTGGACTGTAGGGTTGTGTTGAGGATGGTGTAGGACTGTAGGGTTGTGTTGAGGATGGTGTAGGACTGTAGGGTTGTGTTGAGGATGGTGTAGGACTGTAGGGTTGTGTTGAGGATGGTGTTGGACTGTAGGGTTGTGTTGAGGATGGTGTAGGACTGTAGGGTTGTGTTGAGGATAGTGTAGGACTGTAGGGTTGTGTTGAGGATGGTGTAGGACTGTAGGGTTGTGTTGAGGATGGTGTAGGACTGTAGGGTTGTGTTGAGGATGTTGTTGGACTGTAGGGTTGTGTTGAGGATGGTGTAGGACTGTAGGGTTGTGTTGAGGATGGTGTAGGACTGTAGGGTTGTGTTGAGGATGGTGTAGGACTGTAGGGTTGTGTTGAGGATGGTGTAGGGTTGTGTTGAGGATGGTGTAGGACTGTAGGGTTGTGTTGAGGATGGTGTAGGACTGTAGGGTTGTGTTGAGGATGTTGCAGGACTGTAGGGTTGTGTTGAGGATGGTGTAGGATTGTGTTGAGGATGATGTTGGACTGTAGGGTTGTGTTGAGGATGGTGTAGGGTTGTGTTGAGGATGGTGTAGGACTGTAGGGTTGTGTTGAGGATGGTGTAGGACTGTAGGGTTGTGTTGAGGATGGTGTTGGACTGTAGGGTTGTGTTGAGGATGGTGTAGGGTTGTGTTGAGGATGGTGTAGGACTGTAGGGTTGTGTTGAGGATGGTGTAGGACTGTAGGGTTGTGTTGAGGATAGTGTAGGACTGTAGGGTTGTGTTGAGGATGGTGTAGGACTGTAGGGTTGTGTTGAGGATGGTGTAGGGTTGTGTTGAGGATGGTGTTGGACTGTAGGGTTGTGTTGAGGATGGTGTAGGACTGTAGGGTTGTGTTGAGGATGGTGTAGGACTGTAGGGTTGTGTTGAGGATGGTGTAGGACTGTAGGGTTGTGTTGAGGATGGTGTTGGACTGTAGGGTTGTGTTGAGGATGGTGTAGGACTGTAGGGTTGTGTTGAGGATAGTGTAGGACTGTAGGGTTGTGTTGCGGATGGTGTAGGACTGTAGGGTTGTGTTGAGGATGGTGTAGGGTTGTGTTGAGGATGGTGTTGGACTGTAGGGTTGTGTTGAGGATGGTGTAGGACTGTAGGGTTGTGTTGAGGATGGTGTAGGGTTGTGTTGAGGATGGTGTAGGACTGTAGGGTTGTGTTGAGGATGGTGTAGGACTGTAGGGTTGTGTTGAGGATGGTGTAGGACTGTAGGGTTGTGTTGAGGATGGTGTTGGACTGTAGGGTTGTGTTGAGGATGGTGTAGGACTGTAGGGTTGTGTTGAGGATGGTGTAGGGTTGTGTTGAGGATGGTGTTGGACTGTAGGGTTGTGTTGAGGATGGTGTAGGACTGTAGGGTTGTGTTGAGGATGGTGTAGGACTGTAGGGTTGTGTTGAGGATGGTGTAGGACTGTAGGGTTGTGTTGAGGTTGGTGTAGGGTTGTGTTGAGGATGGTGTAGGACTGTAGGGTTGTGTTGAGGATGGTGTGGGACTGTAGGGTTGTGTTGAGGATGGTGTAGGGTTGTGTTGAGGATGGTGTAGGACTGTAGGGTTGTGTTGAGGATGGTGATGGACTGTAGGGTTGTGTTGAGGATGGTGTAGGGTTGTGTTGAGGATGGTGTAGGACTGTAGGGTTGTGTTGAGGATGGTGTAGGACTGTAGGGTTGTGTTGAGGATGGTGTAGGGTTGTGTTGAGGATGGTGTAGGGTTGTGTTGAGGATGGTGTAGGACTGTAGGGTTGTGTTGAGGATGGTGTAGGACTGTAGGGTTGTGTTGAGGATGGTGTAGGACTGTAGGGTTGTGTTGAGGATGGTGTAGGGTTGTGTTGAGGATGGTGTAGGACTGTAGGGTTGTGTTGAGGATGGTGTAGGACTGTAGGGTTGTGTTGAGGATGGTGTAGGACTGTAGGGGTTGAGTTGAGGATGGTGTAGGGTTGTGTTGAGGATGGTGTAGGACTGTAGGGTTGTGTTGAGGATGGTGATGGACTGTAGGGTTGTGTTGAGGATGGTGTAGGGTTGTGTTGAGGATGGTGTAGGACTGTAGGGTTGTGTTGAGGATGGTGTAGGACTGTAGGGTTGTGTTGAGGATGGTGTAGGACTGTAGGGTTGTGTTGAGGATGGTGTAGGACTGTAGGGTTGTGTTGAGGATGGTGTAGGACTGTAGGGTTGTGTTGAGGATGTTGTTGGACTGTAGGGTTGTGTTGAGGATGGTGTAGGACTGTAGGGTTGTGTTGAGGATGGTGTAGGACTGTAGGGTTGTGTTGAGGATGGTGTAGGACTGTAGGGTTGTGTTGAGGATGGTGTAGGGTTGTGTTGAGGATGGTGTAGGACTGTAGGGTTGTGTTGAGGATGTTGCAGGACTGTAGGGTTGTGTTGAGGATGGTGTAGGACTGTAGGGTTGTGTTGAGGATGGTGTAGGACTGTAGGGTTGTGTTGAGGATGGTGTAGGACTGTAGGGTTGTGTTGAGGATGTTGCAGGACTGTAGGGTTGTGTTGAGGATGGTGTAGGATTGTGTTGAGGATGATGTTGGACTGTAGGGTTGTGTTGAGGATGGTGTAGGGTTGTGCTGAGGATGGTGTAGGACTGTAGGGTTGTGTTGAGGATGGTGTAGGACTGTAGGGTTGTGTTGAGGATGGTGTTGGACTGTAGGGTTGTGTTGAGGATGGTGTAGGGTTGTGTTGAGGATGGTGTAGGACTGTAGGGTTGTGTTGAGGATGGTGTAGGACTGTAGGGTTGTGTTGAGGATAGTGTAGGACTGTAGGGTTGTGTTGAGGATGGTGTAGGACTGTAGGGTTGTGTTGAGGATGGTGTAGGGTTGTGTTGAGGATGGTGTTGGACTGTAGGGTTGTGTTGAGGATGGTGTAGGACTGTAGGGTTGTGTTGAGGATGGTGTAGGACTGTAGGGTTGTGTTGAGGATGGTGTAGGACTGTAGGGTTGTGTTGAGGATGGTGTTGGACTGTAGGGTTGTGTTGAGGATGGTGTAGGACTGTAGGGTTGTGTTGAGGATAGTGTAGGACTGTAGGGTTGTGTTGAGGATGGTGTAGGACTGTAGGGTTGTGTTGAGGATGGTGTAGGACTGTAGGGTTGTGTTGAGGATGTTGTTGGACTGTAGGGTTGTGTTGAGGATGGTGTAGGACTGTAGGGTTGTGTTGAGGATGGTGTAGGACTGTAGGGTTGTGTTGAGGATGGTGTAGGACTGTAGGGTTGTGTTGAGGATGGTGTAGGGTTGTGTTGAGGATGGTGTAGGACTGTAGGGTTGTGTTGAGGATGGTGTAGGACTGTAGGGTTGTGTTGAGGATGTTGCAGGACTGTAGGGTTGTGTTGAGGATGGTGTAGGATTGTGTTGAGGATGATGTTGGACTGTAGGGTTGTGTTGAGGATGGTGTAGGGTTGTGTTGAGGATGGTGTAGGACTGTAGGGTTGTGTTGAGGATGGTGTAGGACTGTAGGGTTGTGTTGAGGATGGTGTTGGACTGTAGGGTTGTGTTGAGGATGGTGTAGGGTTGTGTTGAGGATGGTGTAGGACTGTAGGGTTGTGTTGAGGATGGTGTAGGACTGTAGGGTTGTGTTGAGGATAGTGTAGGACTGTAGGGTTGTGTTGAGGATGGTGTAGGACTGTAGGGTTGTGTTGAGGATGGTGTAGGGTTGTGTTGAGGATGGTGTTGGACTGTAGGGTTGTGTTGAGGATGGTGTAGGACTGTAGGGTTGTGTTGAGGATGGTGTAGGACTGTAGGGTTGTGTTGAGGATGGTGTAGGACTGTAGGGTTGTGTTGAGGATGGTGTTGGACTGTAGGGTTGTGTTGAGGATGGTGTAGGACTGTAGGGTTGTGTTGAAGATAGTGTAGGACTGTAGGGTTGTGTTGCGGATGGTGTAGGACTGTAGGGTTGTGTTGAGGATGGTGTAGGGTTGTGTTGAGGATGGTGTTGGACTGTAGGGTTGTGTTGAGGATGGTGTAGGACTGTAGGGTTGTGTTGAGGATGGTGTTGGACTGTAGGGTTGTGTTGAGGATGGTGTAGGACTGTAGGGTTGTGTTGAGGATGGTGTAGGGTTGTGTTGAGGATGGTGTTGGACTGTAGGGTTGTGTTGAGGATGGTGTGGGACTGTAGGGTTGTGTTGAGGATGGTGTAGGGTTGTGTTGAGGATGGTGTAGGACTGTAGGGTTGTGTTGAGGATGGTGTAGGGTTGTGTTGAGGATGGTGTAGGACTGTAGGGTTGTGTTGAGGATGGTGTAGGACTGTAGGGTTGTGTTGAGGATTGTGTAGGACTGTAGGGTTGTGTTGAGGATGGTGTAGGGTTGTGTTGAGGATGGTGTAGGGTTGTGTTGAGGATGGTGTTGGACTGTAGGGTTGTGTTGAGGATGGTGTAGGACTGTAGGGTTGTGTTGATGATGGTGTAGGGCTGTAGGGTTGTGTTGAGGATGGTGTAGGGTTGTGTTGAGGATGGTGTAGGGTTGTGTTGAGGATGGTGTAGGACTGTAGGGTTGTGTTGAGGATGGTGTAGGACTGTAGGGTTGTGTTGATGATGGTGTAGGGCTGTAGGGTTGTGTTGAGGATGGTGTAGGACTGTAGGGTTGTGTTGAGGATGGTGTAGGACTGTAGGGTTGTGTTGAGGATGGTGTAGGGTTGTGTTGAGGATGGTGTAGGACTGTAGGGTTGTGTTGAGGATGGTGTAGGACTGTAGGGTTGTGTTGAGGATGGTGTAGGGTTGTGTTGAGGATGATGTAGGACTGTAGGGTTGTGTTGAGGATGGTGTAGGACTGTAGGGTTGTGTTGAGGATGGTGTAGGACTGTAGGGTTGTGTTGAGGATGTTGTAGGGTTGTGTTGAGGATGATGTAGGACTGTAGGGTTGTGTTGAGGATGGTGTTGGACTGTAGGGTTGTGTTGAGGATGGTGTAGGACTGTAGGGTTGTGTTGAGGATGTTTTAGGGCTGTAGGGTTGTGTTGAGGATGGTGTAGGACTGTAGGGTTGTGTTGAGGATGGTGTAGGACTGTAGGGTTGTGTTGAGGATGGTGTAGGACTGTAGGGTTGTGTTGAGGATGTTGTAGGACTGTAGGGTTGTGTTGAGGATGGTGTAGGGCTGTAGGGTTGTGTTGAGGATGGTGTAGGACTGTAGGGTTGTGTTGAGGATGGTGTAGGACTGTAGGGTTGTGTTGAGGATGGTGTAGGACTGTAGGGTTGTGTTGAGGATGGTGTTGGACTGTAGGGTTGTGTTGAGGATGGTGTAGGACTGTAGGGTTGTGTTGAGGATGGTGTAGGACTGTAGGGTTGTGTTGAGGATGGTGTTGGGTTGTGTTGAGGATGGTGTAGGACTGTAGGGTTGTGTTGAGGATGGTGTAGGACTGTAGGGTTGTGTTGAGGATGGTGTAGGACTGTAGGGTTGTGTTGAGGATGGTGTAGGACTGTAGGGTTGTGTTGAGGATGGTGTAGGACTGTAGGGTTGTGTTGAGGATGGTGTAGGGTTGTGTTGAGGATGGTGTAGGACTGTAGGGTTGTATTGAGGATGGTGTAGGACTGTAGGGTTGTGTTGAGGATGGTGTAGGGTTGTGTTGAGGATGGTGTAGGACTGTAGGGTTGTGTTGAGGATGGTGTAGGACTGTAGGGTTGTGTTGAGGATGGTGTAGGGCTGTAGGGTTGTGTTGAGGATGGTGTAGGACTGTAGGGTTGTGTTGAGGATGGTGTAGGACTGTAGGGTTGTGTTGAGGATGGTGTAGGACTGTAGGGTTGTGTTGAGGATGTTGTAGGACTGTAGGGTTGTGTTGAGGATGGTGTAGGGCTGTAGGGTTGTGTTGAGGATGGTGTAGGACTGTAGGGTTGTGTTGAGGATGGTGTAGGACTGTAGGGTTGTGTTGAGGATGGTGTAGGACTGTAGGGTTGTGTTGAGGATGGTGTTGGACTGTAGGGTTGTGTTGAGGATGGTGTAGGACTGTAGGGTTGTGTTGAGGATGGTGTAGGACTGTAGGGTTGTGTTGAGGATGGTGTTGGGTTGTGTTGAGGATGGTGTAGGACTGTAGGGTTGTGTTGAGGATGGTGTAGGACTGTAGGGTTGTGTTGAGGATGGTGTAGGACTGTAGGGTTGTGTTGAGGATGGTGTAGGACTGTAGGGTTGTGTTGAGGATGGTGTAGGACTGTAGGGTTGTGTTGAGGATGGTGTAGGGTTGTGTTGAGGATGGTGTAGGACTGTAGGGTTGTATTGAGGATGGTGTAGGACTGTAGGGTTGTGTTGAGGATGGTGTAGGGTTGTGTTGAGGATGGTGTAGGACTGTAGGGTTGTGTTGAGGATGGTGTAGGACTGTAGGGTTGTGTTGAGGATGGTGTAGGGTTGTGTTGAGGATGGTGTAGGACTGTAGGGTTGTGTTGAGGATTTGTTGGACTGTAGGGTTGTGTTGAGGATGGTGTAGGACTGTAGGGTTGTGTTGAGGATGGTGTAGGGTTGTGTTGAGGATGGTGTAGGACTGTAGGGTTGTGTTGAGGATGGTGTAGGACTGTAGGGTTGTGTTGAGGATGGTGTAGGACTGTAGGGTTGTGTTGAGGATGGTGTAGGGTTGTGTTGAGGATGGTGTAGGACTGTAGGGTTGTGTTGAGGATGGTGTAGGGTTGTGTTGAGGATGGTGTTGGACTGTAGGGTTGTGTTGAGGATGGTGATGGACTGTAGGGTTGTGTTGAGGATGGTGTAGGGTTGTGTTGAGGATGGTGTAGGACTGCAGGGTTGTGTTGAGGATGGTGTAGGACTGTAGGGTTGTGTTGAGGATGGTGTAGGGTTGTGTTGAGGATGGTGTAGGACTGTAGGGTTGTGTTGAGGATGGTGTAGGACTGTAGGGTTGTGTTGAGGATGGTGATGGACTGTAGGGTTGTGTTGAGGATGGTGTAGGGTTGTGTTGAGGATGGTGTAGGACTGTAGGGTTGTGTTGAGGATGGTGTAGGACTGTAGGGTTGTGTTGAGGATGGTGTAGGGTTGTGTTGAGGATGTTGTAGGACTGTAGGGTTGTGTTGAGGATGGTGTAGGACTGTAGGGTTGTGTTGAGGATGGTGTAGGACTGTAGGGTTGTGTTGAGGATGGTGTAGGACTGTAGGGTTGTGTTGAGGATGGTGTAGGGTTGTGTTGAGGATGGTGTAGGACTGTAGGGTTGTGTTGAGGATGGTGTAGGACTGTAGGGTTGTGTTGAGGATGGTGTAGGACTGTAGGGTTGAGTTGAGGATGGTGTAGGGTTGTGTTGAGGATGGTGTAGGACTGTAGGGTTGTGTTGAGGATGGTGATGGACTGTAGGGTTGTGTTGAGGATGGTGTAGGGTTGTGTTGAGGATGGTGTAGGACTGTAGGGTTGTGTTGAGGATGGTGTAGGGTTGTGTTGAGGTTGTTGTAGGGTTGTGTTGAGGATGGTGTAGGACTGTAGGGTTGTGTTGAGGATGGTGTAGGACTGTAGGGTTGTGTTGAGGATGGTGTAGGACTGTAGGGTTGTGTTGAGGATGTTGTTGGACTGTAGGGTTGTGTTGAGGATGGTGTAGGACTGTAGGGTTGTGTTGAGGATGGTGTAGGACTGTAGGGTTGTGTTGAGGATGGTGTAGGACTGTAGGGTTGTGTTGAGGATGGTGTAGGGTTGTGTTGAGGATGGTGTAGGACTGTAGGGTTGTGTTGAGGATGTTGCAGGACTGTAGGGTTGTGTTGAGGATGGTGTAGGACTGTAGGGTTGTGTTGAGGATGGTGTAGGACTGTAGGGTTGTGTTGAGGATGGTGTAGGACTGTAGGGTTGTGTTGAGGATGTTGCAGGACTGTAGGGTTGTGTTGAGGATGGTGTAGGATTGTGTTGAGGATGATGTTGGACTGTAGGGTTGTGTTGAGGATGGTGTAGGGTTGTGTTGAGGATGGTGTAGGACTGTAGGGTTGTGTTGAGGATGGTGTAGGACTGTAGGGTTGTGTTGAGGATGGTGTTGGACTGTAGGGTTGTGTTGAGGATGGTGTAGGGTTGTGTTGAGGATGGTGTAGGACTGTAGGGTTGTGTTGAGGATGGTGTAGGACTGTAGGGTTGTGTTGAGGATAGTGTAGGACTGTAGGGTTGTGTTGAGGATGGTGTAGGACTGTAGGGTTGTGTTGAGGATGGTGTAGGGTTGTGTTGAGGATGGTGTTGGACTGTAGGGTTGTGTTGAGGATGGTGTAGGACTGTAGGGTTGTGTTGAGGATGGTGTAGGACTGTAGGGTTGTGTTGAGGATGGTGTAGGACTGTAGGGTTGTGTTGAGGATGGTGTAGGACTGTAGGGTTGTGTTGAGGATGGTGTTGGACTGTAGGGTTGTGTTGAGGATGGTGTAGGACTGTAGGGTTGTGTTGAGGATAGTGTAGGACTGTAGGGTTGTGTTGAGGATGGTGTAGGACTGTAGGGTTGTGTTAAGGATGGTGTAGGACTGTAGGGTTGTGTTGAGGATGTTGTTGGACTGTAGGGTTGTGTTGAGGATGGTGTAGGACTGTAGGGTTGTGTTGAGGATGGTGTAGGACTGTAGGGTTGTGTTGAGGATGGTGTAGGACTGTAGGGTTGTGTTGAGGATGGTGTAGGGTTGTGTTGAGGATGGTGTAGGACTGTAGGGTTGTGTTGAGGATGGTGTAGGACTGTAGGGTTGTGTTGAGGATGTTGCAGGACTGTAGGGTTGTGTTGAGGATGGTGTAGGATTGTGTTGAGGATGATGTTGGACTGTAGGGTTGTGTTGAGGATGGTGTAGGGTTGTGTTGAGGATGGTGTAGGACTGTAGGGTTGTGTTGAGGATGGTGTAGGACTGTAGGGTTGTGTTGAGGATGGTGTTGGACTGTAGGGTTGTGTTGAGGATGGTGTAGGGTTGTGTTGAGGATGGTGTAGGACTGTAGGGTTGTGTTGAGGATGGTGTAGGACTGTAGGGTTGTGTTGAGGATAGTGTAGGACTGTAGGGTTGTGTTGAGGATGGTGTAGGACTGTAGGGTTGTGTTGAGGATGGTGTAGGGTTGTGTTGAGGATGGTGTTGGACTGTAGGGTTGTGTTGAGGATGGTGTAGGACTGTAGGGTTGTGTTGAGGATGGTGTAGGACTGTAGGGTTGTGTTGAGGATGGTGTAGGACTGTAGGGTTGTGTTGAGGATGGTGTTGGACTGTAGGGTTGTGTTGAGGATGGTGTAGGACTGTAGGGTTGTGTTGAGGATAGTGTAGGACTGTAGGGTTGTGTTGCGGATGGTGTAGGACTGTAGGGTTGTGTTGAGGATGGTGTAGGGTTGTGTTGAGGATGGTGTTGGACTGTAGGGTTGTGTTGAGGATGGTGTAGGACTGTAGGGTTGTGTTGAGGATGGTGTTGGACTGTAGGGTTGTGTTGAGGATGGTGTAGGACTGTAGGGTTGTGTTGAGGATGGTGTAGGGTTGTGTTGAGGATGGTGTTGGACTGTAGGGTTGTGTTGAGGATGGTGTAGGACTGTAGGGTTGTGTTGAGGATGGTGTAGGACTGTAGGGTTGTGTTGAGGATGGTGTAGGGTTGTGTTGAGGATGGTGTTGGACTGTAGGGTTGTGTTGAGGATGGTGTAGGACTGTAGGGTTGTGTTGAGGATGTTGTAGGACTGTAGGGTTGTGTTGAGGATGGTGTAGGACTGTAGGGTTGTGTTGAGGATGGTGTAGGACTGTAGGGTTGTGTTGAGGATGGTGTAGGACTGTAGGGTTGTGTTGAGGATGGTGTAGGGTTGTGTTGAGGATGGTGTAGGGTTGTAGGGTTGTGTTGAGGATGGTGTAGGACTGTAGGGTTGTGTTGAGGATGGTGTAGGACTGTAGGGTTGTGTTGAGGATGGTGTAGGGTTGTGTTGAGGATGGTGTAGGACTGTAGGGTTGTGTTGAGGATGGTGTAGGACTGTAGGGTTGTGTTGAGGATGGTGTAGGGTTGTGTTGAGGATGGTGTAGGACTGTAGGGTTGTTTTGAGGATGGTGTAGGGTTGTAGGGTTGTGTTGAGGATGGTGTAGGACTGTAGGGTTGTGTTGAGGATGGTGTAGGACTGTAGGGTTGTGTTGAGGATGGTGTAGGACTGTAGGGTTGTGTTGAGGATGGTGTAGGACTGTAGGGTTGTGTTGAGGATGCTGTAGGGTTGTGTTGAGGATGGTGTAGGACTGTAGGGTTGTGTTGAGGATGGTGTAGGACTGTAGGGTTGTATTGAGGATGGTGTAGGACTGTAGGGTTGTGTTGAGGATGGTGTAGGGTTGTGTTGAGGATGGTGTAGGACTGTAGGGTTGTGTTGAGGATGGTGTAGGACTGTAGGGTTGTGTTGAGGATGGTGTAGGACTGTAGGGTTGTGTTGAGGATGGTGTAGGGTTGTGTTGAGGATGGTGTAGGACTGTAGGGTTGTATTGAGGATGGTGTAGGACTGTAGGGTTGTGTTGAGGATGGTGTAGGGTTGTGTTGAGGATGGTGTTGACTGTAGGGTTGTGTTGAGGATGGTGTAGGACTGTAGGGTTGTGTTGAGGATGGTGTAGGACTGTAGGGTTGTGTTGAGGATGGTGTAGGACTGTAGGGTTGTGTTGAGGATGGTGTAGGACTGTAGGGTTGTGTTGAGGATGGTGTAGGACTGTAGGGTTGTGTTGAGGATGGTGTAGGACTGTAGGGTTGTGTTGAGGATGGTGTAGGGTTGTGTTGAGGATGGTGTAGGACTGTAGGGTTGTGTTGAGGATAGTGTAGGACTGTAGGGTTGTGTTGAGGATGGTGTAGGACTGTAGGGTTGTGTTGAGGATAGTGTAGGACTGTAGGGTTGTGTTGAGGATGGTGTAGGGTTGTGTTGAGGATGTTGCAGGACTGTAGGGTTGTGTTGAGGATGGTGTAGGACTGTAGGGTTGTGTTGAGGATGGTGTAGGACTGTAGGGTTGTGTTGAGGATGGTGTAGGACTGTAGGGTTGTGTTGAGGATGGTGTAGGACTGTAGGGTTGTGTTGGACTGTAGGGTTGTGTTGAGGATGGTGTAGGGTTGTGTTGAGGATGGTGTAGGACTGTAGGGTTGTGTTGAGGATAGTGTAGGACTGTAGGGTTGTGTTGAGGATAGTGTAGGACTGTAGGGTTGTGTTGAGGATGGTGTAGGACTGTAGGGTTGTGTTGAGGATGGTGTAGGACTGTAGGGTTGTGTTGAGGATAGTGTAGGACTGTAGGGTTGTGTTGAGGATGGTGTAGGGTTGTGTTGAGGATGGTGTAGGACTGTAGGGTTGTGTTGAGGATGGTGTAGGGTTGTGTTGAGGATGGTGTAGGACTGTAGGGTTGTGTTGAGGATGGTGTAGGACTGTAGGGTTGTGTTGAGGATGGTGTAGGGTTGTGTTGAGGATGGTGTTGGACTGTAGGGTTGTGTTGAGGATGGTGTAGGGTTGTGTTGAGGATGGTGTAGGGTTGTGTTGAGGATGGTGTTGGACTGTAGGGTTGTGTTGAGGATGGTGTAGGACTGTAGGGTTGTGTTGAGGATGGTGTAGGACTGTAGGGTTGTGTTGAGGATGGTGTAGGACTGTAGGGTTGTGTTGAGGATGGTGTTGGACTGTAGGGTTGTGTTGAGGATGGTGTAGGGTTGTGTTGAGGATGGTGTTGGACTGTAGGGTTGTGTTGAGGATGGTGTAGGACTGTAGGGTTGTGTTGAGGATGGTGTAGGACTGTAGGGTTGTGTTGAGGATGGTGTAGGACTGTAGGGTTGTGTTGAGGATGGTGTAGGGTTGTGTTGAGGATGGTGTAGGGTTGTGTTGAGGATGGTGTAGGACTGTAGGGTTGTGTTGAGGATGGTGTAGGACTGTAGGGTTGTGTTGAGGATGGTGTAGGACTGTAGGGTTGTGTTGAGGATGGTGTAGGACTGTAGGGTTGTGTTGAGGATGGTGTAGGACTGTAGGGTTGTGTTGAGGATGGTGTAGGACTGTAGGGTTGTGTTGAGGATGGTGTAGGGTTGTGTTGAGGATGGTGTAGGACTGTAGGGTTGTGTTGAGGATGGTGTAGGACTGTAGGGTTGTGTTGAGGATGGTGTAGGACTGTAGGGTTGTGTTGAGGATGGTGTAGGACTGTAGGGTTGTGTTGAGGATGGTGTAGGACTGTAGGGTTGTGTTGAGGATGGTGTAGGACTGTAGGGTTGTGTTGAGGATGGTGTAGGACTGTAGGGTTGTGTTGAGGATAGTGT
The DNA here is from genome assembly GCF_029448725.1 of Salvelinus fontinalis. Classification (NCBI taxonomy): domain Eukaryota; kingdom Metazoa; phylum Chordata; class Actinopteri; order Salmoniformes; family Salmonidae; genus Salvelinus; species Salvelinus fontinalis. Next base: position 838,965 of record NC_074703.1, on the reverse strand, counting down.
AGGACTGTAGGGTTGTGTTGAGGATGTTGTAGGACTGTAGGGTTGTGTTGAGGATGGTGTAGGACTGTAGGGTTGTGTTGAGGATGGTGTTGGACTGTAGGGTTGTGTTGAGGATGGTGTAGGACTGTAGGGTTGTGTTGAGGATGGTGTAGGGTTGTGTTGAGGATGGTGTAGGACTGTAGGGTTGTGTTGAGGATGGTGTAGGACTGTAGGGTTGTGTTGAGGATATTGTAACCCTGTTTCTTGTCTGCATCTAAGTAGCGGTCCTTGTACCTAGCATCGAGCATCGTGGCAACACAGTAAAGAGGCTCAGAGAGAATGCCACCGAATCGCTTGGTAGTGTGTACCGGGGCACGAGGTGCTCGACCAGTCGAACCAAAGCCAACATCATCCACGATAGAGAATGGTTGGTTGTCAAGGGTCGATGAACTCCATTATCTTGGCCTCAATGGATTTCTTACGCTTTCAAATAACTGCTGGACTTGAACTTGTTCAGTTGTTGGAAGCACTTAGTTTATTCTGCTTTTGCTCTAAGTCGTCGCTGAACGTCTGGGGGCGATGCACTTTCAAATCAGTAATTAGGTTTGTGGTATTGAAATATTTAATTTTCTCCCCTCCTCTGGAAATAATAGCGGCACAAACGACGGCCATTTTGTTTTCTTCCTTTGAAACTTCCAGATCGATCAACACAGCAGACGTTGTGGTCTCGGTTAGGAATGCTGTGTTGCATGTTAAGCGCTGTATCTTTCCTGCCGTCATTACGTCATCTTAATAAAATAAAGGAGAGCCTGAACACTCTAGGAGCTCAGATTCAAAAATATTTATGTCCAACGTTTGGACAGACACGCTTTCTTCATCAGGGTATAATGACAGATGACTCATGGTGTGGCCTGATATCATTGGTTAATCACATGGCCTGATATCATTGGTTAATCACATGGCCTGATATCATTGGTTAATCACATGGCCTGATATCATTGGTTAATCACAGACAAACTGTCGTCATCAGGGTATAATGACAGTTTATGTAAATGAGTGTCAAAGACTACTGTTTGACACCCCCTTTTACCAGACACTCAGACGTGACCCCACTGCCCCGTTTCAGAACACCGTCTTTACTGTCTAGATGGGATTTAAGTTCTGGTCAGATAACCAAGAAAGGACACCAGCAGTATGATCTCAGAACAGCTCCCCTCCTAAAGGACACCAGCAGTATGATCTCAGAACAGCTCCCCTCCTAAAGGACACCAGCAGTATGATCTCAGAACAGCTCCCCTCCTAAAGGACACCAGCAGTATGGTCTCAGAACAGCTCCCCTCCTAAAGGACACCAGCAGTATGGTCTCAGAACAGCTCCCCTCCTAAAGGACACCAGCAGTATGATCTCAAAACAGCTCCCCTCCTAAAGGACACCAGCAGTATGGTCTCAGAACAGCTCCCCTCCTAAAGGACACCAGCAGTATGATCTCAGAACAGCTCCCCTCCTAAAGGACACCAGCAGTATGGTCTCAGAACAGCTCCCCTCCTAAAGGACACCAGCAGTATGATCTCAGAACAGCTCCCCTCCTAAAGGACACCAGCAGTATGATCTCAGAACAGCTCCCCTCCTAAAGGACACCAGCAGTATGATCTCAGAACAGCTCCCCTCCTAAAGGACACCAGCAGTATGATCTCAGAACAGCTCCCCTCCTTTGTAAAGGACACCAGCAGTATGATCTCAGAACAGCTCCCCTCCTAAAGGACACCAGCAGTATGATCTCAGAACAGCTCCCCTCCTAAAGGACACCAGCAGTATGATCTCAGAACAGCTCCCCTCCTAAAGGACACCAGCAGTATGATCTCAGAACAGCTCCCCTCCTAAAGGACACCAGCAGTATGATCTCAGAACAGCTCCCCTCCTAAAGGACACCAGCAGTATGATCTCAGAACAGCTCCCCTCCTAAAGGACACCAGCAGTATGGTCTCAGAACAGCTCTCCTCCTAAAGGACACCAGCAGTATGATCTCAGAACAGCTCTCCTCCTAAAGGACACCAGCAGTATGATCTCAGAACAGCTCCCCTCCTTTGTAAAGGACACCAGCAGTATGATCTCAGAACAGCTCCCCCCCTAAAGGACACCAGCAGTATGATCTCAGAACAGCTCCCCTCCTAAAGGACACCAGCAGTATGATCTCAGAACAGCTCCCCTCCTAAAGGACACCAGCAGTATGATCTCAGAACAGCTCCCCTCCTAAAGGACACCAGCAGTATGGTCTCAGAACAGCTCCCCTCCTTTGTAAAGGACACCAGCAGTATGGTCTCAGAACAGCTCCCCTCCTAAAGGACACCAGCAGTATGATCTCAGAACAGCTCCCCTCCTAAAGGACACCAGCAGTATGATCTCAGAACAGCTCCCCTCCTAAAGGACACCAGCAGTATGATCTCAGAACAGCTCCCCTCCTAAAGGACACCAGCAGTATGGTCTCAGAACAGCTCCCCTCCTAAAGGACACCAGCAGTATGATCTCAGAACAGCTCCCCTCCTAAAGGACACCAGCAGTATGGTCTCAGAACAGCTCCCCTCCTAAAGGACACCAGCAGTATGATCTCATAACAGCTCCCCTCCTAAAGGACACCAGCAGTATGGTCTCAGAACAGCTCCCTCCTAAAGGACACCAGCAGTATGATCTCAGAACAGCTCCCCTCCTAAAGGACACCAGCAGTATGATCTCAGAACAGCTCCCCTCCTTTGTAAAGGACACCAGCAGTATGATCTCAGAACAGCTCCCCTCCTAAAGGACACCAGCAGTATGGTCTCAGAACAGCTCCCCTCCTAAAGGACACCAGCAGTATGGTCTCAGAACAGCTCCCCTCCTAAAGGACACCAGCAGTATGATCTCAGAACAGCTCCCCTCCTAAAGGACACCAGCAGTATGATCTCAGAACAGCTCTCCTCCTAAAGGACACCAGCAGTATGGTCTCAGAACAGCTCCCCTCCTAAAGGACACCAGCAGTATGATCTCAGAACAGCTCCCCTCCTAAAGGACACCAGCAGTATGATCTCAGAACAGCTCCCCTCCTAAAGGACACCAGCAGTATGATCTCAGAACAGCTCCCCTCCTTTGTAAAGGACACCAGCAGTATGATCTCAGAACAGCTCTCCTCCTAAAGGACACCAGCAGTACGGTCTCAGAACAGCTCCCCTCCTAAAGGACACCAGCAGTATGGTCTCAGAACAGCTCCCCTCCTAAAGGACACCAGCAGTATGATCTCAGAACAGCTCCCCTCCTAAAGGACACCAGCAGTATGATCTCAGAACAGCTCCCCCCCTAAAGGACACCAGCAGTATGATCTCAGAACAGCTCCCCTCCTAAAGGACACCAGCAGTATGATCTCAGAACAGCTCCCCTCCTAAAGGACACCAGCAGTATGATCTCAGAACAGCTCCCCTCCTAAAGGACACCAGCAGTATGATCTCAGAACAGCTCCCCTCCTAAAGGGCACCAGCAGTATGATCTCAGAACAGCTCCCCTCCTAAAGGACACCAGCAGTATGGTCTCAGAACAGCTCCCCTCCTTTGTAAAGGACACCAGCAGTATGATCTCAGAACAGCTCCCCTCCTAAAGGACACCAGCAGTATGGTCTCAGAACAGCTCCCCTCCTAAAGGACACCAGCAGTATGATCTCAAAACAGCTCCCCTCCTAAAGGACACCAGCAGTATGGTCTCAGAACAGCTCCCCTCCTAAAGGACACCAGCAGTATGATCTCAGAACAGCTCCCCTCCTAAAGGACACCAGCAGTATGATCTCAGAACAGCTCCCCTCCTAAAGGACACCAGCAGTATGATCTCAGAACAGCTCCCCTCCTAAAGGACACCAGCAGTATGATCTCAGAACAGCTCCCCTCCTTTGTAAAGGACACCAGCAGTATGGACTCAGAACAGCTCCCCTCCTAAAGGACACCAGCAGTATGATCTCAGAACAGCTCCCCTCCTAAAGGACACCAGCAGTATGATCTCAGAACAGCTCCCCTCCTAAAGGACACCAGCAGTATGGTCTCAGAACAGCTCCCCTCCTAAAGGACACCAGCAGTATGATCTCAGAACAGCTCCCCTCCTTTGTAAAGGACACCAGCAGTATGATCTCAGAACAGCTCCCCTCCTAAAGGACACCAGCAGTATGATCTCAGAACAGCTCCCCTCCTAAAGGACACCAGCAGTATGATCTCAGAACAGCTCCCCTCCTAAAGGACACCAGCAGTATGGTCTCAGAACAGCTCCCCTCCTAAAGGACACCAGCAGTATGGTCTCAGAACAGCTCCCCTCCTAAAGGACACCAGCAGTATGGTCTCAGAACAGCTCCCCTCCTTTGTAAAGGACACCAGCAGTATGATCTCAGAACAGCTCCCCTCCTAAAGGACACCAGCAGTATGATCTCAGAACAGCTCCCCTCCTAAAGGACACCAGCAGTATGGTCTCAGAACAGCTCCCCTCCTAAAGGACACCAGCAGTATGGTCTCAGAACAGCTCCCCTCCTAAAGGACACCAGCAGTATGATCTCAGAACAGCTCCCCTCCTAAAGGACACCAGCAGTATGATCTCAGAACAGCTCCCCTCCTAAAGGACACCAGCAGTATGGTCTCAGAACAGCTCCCCTCCTAAAGGACACCAGCAGTATGGTCTCAGAACAGCTCCCCTCCTAAAGGACACCAGCAGTATGATCTCAGAACAGCTCCCCTCCTAAAGGACACCAGCAGTATGATCTCAGAACAGCTCCCCTCCTAAAGGACACCAGCAGTATGATCTCAGAACAGCTCCCCTCCTAAAGGACACCAGCAGTATGATCTCAGAACAGCTCCCCTCCTAAAGGACACCAGCAGTATGATCTCAGAACAGCTCCCCTCCTAAAGGACACCAGCAGTATGATCTCAGAACAGCTCCCCTCCTAAAGGACACCAGCAGTATGATCTCAGAACAGCTCCCCTCCTAAAGGACACCAGCAGTATGATCTCAGAACAGCTCCCCTCCTAAAGGACACCAGCAGTATGATCTCAGAACAGCTCCCCTCCTAAAGGACACCAGCAGTATGGTCTCAGAACAGCTCCCCTCCTTTGTAAAGGACACCAGCAGTATGGTCTCAGAACAGCTCCCCTCCTAAAGGACACCAGCAGTATGGTCTCAGAACAGTTCCCCTCCTAAAGGACACCAGCAGTATGATCTCAGAACAGCTCCCCTCCTAAAGGACACCAGCAGTATGATCTCAGAACAGCTCCCCTCCTAAAGGACACCAGCAGTATGGTCTCAGAACAGCTCCCCTCCTAAAGGACACCAGCAGTATGATCTCAGAACAGCTCCCCTCCTTTGTAAAGGACACCAGCAGTATGATCTCTATCATAGAATCTCTTGATCCTCTCCCTGAGAACACAATGTTAGTTACTTTTGATGTTGAGTCGTTATACACTAATATTCCACATGAGGGCGGTATTGAAGCCATGGGACATTTTCTTCCTGAACGTGACCCTAATGAACTACCTTCCAGTGCCTGCATTATAACATTGGCTGAAATAGTACTCACACACAACTACATCATGTTTCCAAATGATTTCTTTATTCAGACTAAGTTTACTGCTACGGGATCCCCCATGGCTCCTAACTATGCTAATGTGGGTTACATGGAGAAACAGTCTATTTTCAATCCTCTCCACAACGTTTTCTTGCCTAACATCATGATTTGGAAACGGTATATTGATGATATTTGGCGTTCCATGCGTTTCTTAACTCCTGTTCTGAGCACCTGAGATTTACTACGCAATCTGACACACGTCAAATCAGCTTCCTTGATCTTCTGATCTTGTGTGAAGATAATGTTCTATACACTGATCTTTACAGGAAACCTACTGATCGTAACAGTTTGTTGAGGGCTGATAGTTGTCACCCACTTCCCTTGAAAAACACTTTGCCCTTCAGCCAATGTAACAGTATAACTTTAAACCGTCCTCTCGCCCCGACACGGGCGCGAACCAGGGACCCTCTGCACACATCAACAACTGACACCCACTTCCCTTGAAAAACACTTTGCCCTTCAGCCAATTCTGTCCAATCAAAAGAATTTGTAAAACAACAATCAGATGTCGACAGAAATATGGCTGAGACTCAAAGAAAATTCAAGGAGATGGGGGTACAAAAATGGTCGGATTAATACTACTGCCGTTAAGAAAATTCAAAACAAAACGAGACATGGTCAGTCTCGCAAAAAGGCGCATTCATCCGTTCTACCCGCTATTCAAAGCGCTCTGAACCAATGAAGGGAATCGTTCACAAACAGTGGCACATTCTAAGATCCGGTGACAGTCTCGGTAATGTGTTTTCGGACCTTCCCTTGGTCGTATTCTCGCGGGGCAGAAACCTCAGAGACCAACTGGTAAACTCTGATTTACCACCCCAAAGATAAGACAACGTCTATTTGCACCCCTACTGGATGGAAACTACAAGTGTAATGGCTGTGCTCAATGCAATGGCCCTTTATACATGTAGATCCTTGAAACACCCACAAACAGGGAAACAGATCCCAATCAAAGGTGTTATCACGTGCTCCGCTAAGGCAGTTATTTATCTTATAACTTGTCCTTGTATTAAAAAGTATGTGGGTAAAACAAAGCGTGAATTAAAAGTACGTATCTCAGAGCCTCGTAGCATCATTAGGTGCAAAAACTCGACTTACTAGTTGCGGCTCACTTTTTGGAAGAAACCCCTTCGATTTCGTCCCTACATTTTATATCGGCATCGAACATGTCACCCTCCAGAGGAGAGGGGGTGGCCGCGATAATATATTGTTAAAACGAGAGGCTGCCTGGATCTTTAACTTAAAGCCCCTTTGATCCCGTCGGTCTCAACGTAGACTTTGATCTGAAGCCATTCTTGTGATTATTGTGTTTTTGCCTATTGTAAATGTTTGGAGGCTTATGTAGCCAAATTGTATCTATGATCATACGCTATCCATTTATGTGTTTTTGTATGCTATTTTAATAAATGACAATTAACCAATGATATCAGGCCACACCATGATTACAGACGCCTGTGTGTGTCTTTTGACACTGCAGTGTTTGTCATTATAACCTGATGAAGAAAGCTTGTCTGTCCAAACGTTGGACATGAATATTTTTTGCATCTGAGCTCCTAGAGTGTGAGGCTCTCCTTTATATTTTCTAGTGTTCCACTCCGCTAGCCAGCACCTCTCCTAAACAGGTGTTCTACTCTGCTAGCCAGCACTTCTCCTAAACAGGTGTTCTACTCCGCTAGCCAGCACTTCTCCTAAACAGGTGTTCTACTCTGTTAGCCAGCACCTCTCCTAAACAGGTGTTCTACTCTGCTAGCCAGCACTTCTCCTAAACAGGTGTTCTACTCTGCTAGCCAGCACCTCTCCTAAACAGGTGTTCTACTCTGCTAGCCAGCACCTCTCCTAAACAGGTGTTCTACTCTGTTAGCCAGCACCTCTCCTAAACAGGTGTTCTACTCCGCTAGCCAGCACCTCTCCTAAACAGGTGTTCTACTCTGCTAGCCAGCACCTCTCCTAAACAGGTGTTCTACTCCGCTAGCCAGCACCTCTCCTAAACAGGTGTTCTACTCTGTTAGTCAGCACCTCTCCTAAACAGGTGTTCTACTCTGCTAGCCAGCACCTCTCCTAAACAGGTGTTCTACTCTACTAGCCAGCACTTCTCCTAAACAGGTGTTCTACTCCGCTAGCCAGCACCTCTCCTAAACAGGTGTTCTACTCTGCTAGCCAGCACCTCTCCTAAACAGGTGTTCTACTCCGCTAGCCAGCACCTCTTCTAAACAGGTGTTCTACTCTGCTAGCCAGCACCTCTCCTAAAGAGGTGTTCTACTCTGTTAGCCAGCACCTCTCCTAAACAGGTGTTCTACTCTGCTAGCCAGCACCTCTCCTAAAGAGGTGTTCTACTCTGTTAGCCAGCACCTCTCCTAAACAGGTGTTCTACTCTGCTAGCCAGCATCTCTCCTAAACAGGTGTTCTACTCTGCTAGCCAGCACCTCTCCTAAACAGGTGTTCTACCCTGCTAGCCAGCACCTCTCCTAAACAGGTGTTCTACTCTGCTAGCCAGCACTTCTCCTAAACAGGTGTTCTACCCTGCTAGCCAGCACCTCTCCTAAACAGGTGTTCTACCCTGCTAGCCAGCACTTCTCCTAAACAGGTGTTCTACTCTGCTAGCCAGCACCTCTCCTAAACAGGTGTTCTACTCTGTTAGCCAGCACCTCTCCTAAACAGGTGTTCTACTCTGCTAGCCGGCACCTCTCCTAAACAGGTGTTCTACTCCTCTAGCCAGCACCTCTCCTAAACAGGTGTTCTACTCTGCTAGCCAGCACTTCTCCTAAACAGGTGTTCTACTCCGCTAGCCAGCACCTCTCCTAAACAGGTGTTCTACTCTGCTAGCCAGCACTTCTCCTAAACAGGTGTTCTACTCTGCTAGCCAGCACCTCTCCTAAACAGGTGTTCTACTCTGCTAGCCAGCACTTCTCCTAAACAGGTGTTCTACTCCGCTAGCCAGCACCTCTCCTAAACAGGTGTTCTACTCTGTTAACCAGCACCTCTCCTAAACAGGTGTTCTACTCTGCTAGCCAGCACTTCTCCTAAACAGGTGTTCTACTCCGCTAGCCAGCACCTCTCCTAACAGGTGTTCTACTCTGCTAGCCAGCACTTCTCCTAAACAGGTGTTCTACTCCGCTAGCCAGCACCTCTCCTAAACAGGTGTTCTACTCTGCTAGCCAGCACCTCTCCTAAACAGGTGTTCCACTCTGCTAGCCAGCACCTCTCCTAAAGAGGTGTTCTACTCTGTTAGCCAGCACCTCTCCTAAACAGGTGTTCTACTCCGCTAGCCAGCACCTCTCCTAAACAGGTGTTCCACTCTGCTAGCCAGCACCTCTCCTAAACAGGTGTTCTACTCTGTTAGCCAGCACCTCTCCTAAACAGGTGTTCTACTCTGTTAGCCAGCACCTCTCCTAAACAGGTGTTCTACTCTGTTAGCCAGCACCTCTCCTAAACAGGTGTTCTACTCTGCTAGCCAGCACTTCTCCTAAACAGGTGTTCTACTCTGCTAGCCAGCACCTCTCCTAAACAGGTGTTCTACTCTGTTAGCCAGCACCTCTCCTAAACAGGTGTTCTACTCTGCTAGCCAGCACCTCTCCTAAACAGGTGTTCTACTCTGCTAGCCAGCACCTCTCCTAAACAGGTGTTCTACTCTGCTAGCCAGCACCTCTCCTAAACAGGTGTTCTACTCTGCTAACCAGCACCTCTCCTAAACAGGTGTTCTACTCTGCTAGCCAGCACCTCTCCTAAACAGGTGTTCTACTCTGCTAGCCAGCACCTCTCCTAAACAGGTGTTCTACTCTGCTAGCCAGCACCTCTCCTAAACAGGTGTTCTACTCTGCTAGCCAGCACCTCTCCTAAACAGGTGTTCTACTCCTGCTAGCCAGCACCTCTCCTAAACAGGTGTTCTACTCTGCTAGCCAGCACTTCTCCTAAACAGGTGTTCTACTCTGCTAGCCAGCACTTCTCCTAAACAGGTGTTCTACTCTGCTAGCCAGCACTTCTCCTAAACAGGTGTTCCACTCTGCTAGCCAGCACTTCTCCTAAACAGGTGTTCTACTCTGCTAGCCAGCACCTCTCCTAAACAGGTGTTCTACTCTGCTAGCCAGCACCTCTCCTAAACAGGTGTTCTACTCTGTTAGCCAGCACCTCTCCTAACCAGGTGTTCTACTCTGCTAGCCAGCACCTCTCCTAAACAGGTGTTCTACTCTGCTAGCCAGCACCTCTCCTAAACAGGTGTTCTACTCTGCTAGCCAGCATCTCTCCTAAACACGTGTTCTACTCTGCTAGCCAGCACCTCTCCTAAACAGGTGTTCTACTCTGCTAGCCAGCACTTCTCCTAAACAGGTGTTCTACTCTGCTAGCCAGCACCTCTCCTAAACAGGTGTTCTACTCTGCTAGTCAGCACCTCTCCTAACCAGGTGTTCTACTCTACTAGCCAGCACATCTCCTAAACAGGTGTTCCACTCCGCTAGCCAGCACTTCTCCTAAACAGGTGTTCTACTCTGCTAGCCAGCACTTCTCCTAAACAGGTGTTCTACTCTGCTAGCCAGCACTTCTCTTAAACAGGTGTTCTACTCTGCTAGCCAGCATCTCTCCTAAACAGGTGTTCTACTCTGCTAGCCAGCACTTCTCCTAAACAGGTGTTCTACTCTGCTAGCCAGCACTTCTCCTAAACAGGTGTTCTACTCTGCTAGCCAGCACCTCTCCTAAACAGGTGTTCCACTCCGCTAGCCAGCACCTCTCCTAAACAGGTGTTCCACTCCGCTAGCCAGCACTTCTCCTAAACAGGTGTTCTACTCTGCTAGCCAGTACCTCTCCTAAACAGGTGTTCTACTCTGCTAGCCAGCACTTCTCCTAAACAGGTGTTCTACTCTGCTAGCCAGCACTTCTCCTAAACAGGTGTTCTACTCCGCTAGCCAGCATCTCTCCTAAACAGGTGTTCTACTCTGCTAGCCAGCACTTCTCCTAAACAGGTGTTCCACTCCGCTAGCCAGCACTTCTCCTAAACAGGTGTTCTACTCTGCTAGCCAGCACCTCTCCTAACAGGTGTTCTACTCTGCTAGCCAGCACCTCTCCTAAACAGGTGTTCTACTCCGCTAGCCAGCACCTCTCCTAAACAGGTGTTCTACTCTGCTAGCCAGCACTTCTCCTAAACAGGTGTTCCACTCTGCTAGCCAGCACTTCTCCTAAACAGGTGTTCCACTCTGCTAGCCAGCACTTCTCCTAACAGGTGTTCTACTCTGCTAGCCAGCACTTCTCCTAAACAGGTGTTCTACTCTGCTAGCCAGCACTTCTCCTAAACAGGTGTTCCACTCTGCTAGCCAGCACTTCTCCTAACAGGTGTTCTACTCTGCTAGCCAGCACTTCTCCTAAACAGGTGTTCTACTCTGCTAGCCAGCACCTCTCCTAAACAGGTGTTCTACTCTGCTAGCCAGCACCTCTCCTAAACAGGTGTTCTACTCCGCTAGCCAGCACCTCTCCTAAACAGGTGTTCTACTCTGTTAGCCAGCACCTCTCCTAAACAGGTGTTCTACTCTGCTAGCCAGCACCTCTCCTAAACAGGTGTTCTACTCTGCTAGCCAGCACTTCTCCTAAACAGGTGTTCTACTCTGCTAGCCAGCACTTCTCCTAAACAGGTGTTCTACTCTGCTAGCCAGCACTTCTCCTAAACAGGTGTTCCACTCTGCTAGCCAGCACCTCTACTAAACAGGTGTTCTACTCTGCTAGCCAGCACTTCTCCTAAACAGGTGTTCCACTCTGCTAGCCAGCACCTCTCCTAAACAGGTGTTCTACTCCGCTAGCCAGCACTTCTCCTAAACAGGTGTTCTACTCTGCTAGCCAGCACTTCTCCTAAACAGGTGTTCTACTCCGCTAGCCAGCATCTCTCCTAAACAGGTGTTCTACTCTGCTAGCCAGCACTTCTCCTAAACAGGTGTTCCACTCCGCTAGCCAGCACTTCTCCTAAACAGGTGTTCTACTCTGCTAGCCAGCACCTCTCCTAAACAGGTGTTCTACTCCGCTAGCCAGCACTTCTCCTAAACAGGTGTTCTACTCTGCTAGCCAGCACTTCTCCTAAACAGGTGTTCCACTCTGCTAGCCAGCACTTCTCCTAAACAGGTGTTCTACTCTGCTAGCCAGCACTTCTCCTAAACAGGTGTTCTACTCTGCTAGCCAGCACTTCTCCTAAACAGGTGTTCCACTCCGCTAGCCAGCACTTCTCCTAAACAGGTGTTCTACTCTGCTAGCCAGCATCTCTCCTAAACAGGTGTTCTACTCTGTTAGCCAGCACCTCTCCTAAACAGGTGTTCTACTCTGCTAACCAGCACTTCTCCTAAACAGGTGTTCTACTCTGCTAGCCAGCACCTCTCCTAAACAGGTGTTCTACTCTGCTAGCCAGCACTTCTCCTAAACAGGTGTTCTACTCTGTTAGCCAGCACCTCTCCTAAACAGGTGTTCTACTCTGTTAGCCAGCATCTCTCCTAAACACGTGTTCTACTCTGTTAGCCAGCACCTCTCCTAAACAGGTGTTCTACTCTGCTAGCCAGCACCTCTCCTAAACAGGTGTTCTACTCTGCTAGCCAGCACTTCTCCTAAACAGGTGTTCTACTCTGCTAGCCAGCACCTCTCCTAAACAGGTGTTCTACTCTGCTAGCCAGCACCTCTCCTAAACAGGTGTTCTACTCTGTTAGCCAGCACCTCTCCTAAACAGGTGTTCTACTCCGCTAGCCAGCACCTCTCCTAAACAGGTGTTCTACTCTGCTAGCCAGCACCTCTCCTAAACAGGTGTTCCACTCCACTAGTCAGCACCTCTCCTAAACAGGTGTTCTACTCTGCTAGCCAGCACCTCTCCTAAACAGGTGTTCTACTCTGCTAGCCAGCACCTCTCCTAAACAGGTGTTCTACTCCGCTAGCCAGCACCTCTCCTAAACAGGTGTTCTACTCTGCTAGCCAGCACCTCTCCTAAACAGGTGTTCTACTCCGCTAGCCAGCACTTCTCCTAAACAGGTGTTCCACTCTGTTAGCCAGCACCTCTCCTAAACAGGTGTTCTACTCTGCTAGCCAGCACCTCTCCTAAACAGGTGTTCCACTCCGCTAGCCAGCACCTCTCCTAAACAGGTGTTCTACTCCGCTAGCCAGCACCTCTCCTAAACAGGTGTTCTACTCCGCTAGCCAGCACCTCTCCTAAACAGGTGTTCTACTCCGCTAGCCAGCACCTCTCCTAAACAGGTGTTCTACTCTGCTAGTCAGCACCTCTCCTAAACAGGTGTTCTACTCCGCTAGCCTGCACCTCTCCTAAACAGGTGTTCTACTCTGCTAGCCAGCACTTCTCCTAAACAGGTGTTCCACTCCGCTAGCCAGCACCTCTCCTAAACAGGTGTTCTACTCCGCTAGCCAGCACCTCTCCTAAACAGGTGTTCTACTCTGTTAGCCAGCACCTCTCCTAAACAGGTGTTCTACTCCTCTAGCCAACACCTCTCCTAACCAGGTGTTCTACTCTGCTAGCCAGAACCTCTCCTAACAGGTGTTCTACTCCTCTAGCCAGCACCTCTCCTAGCCAGGTGTTCTACTCTGCTAGCCAGCACCTCTCCTAAACAGGTGTTCTACTCTGTTAGCCAGCACCTCTCCTAAACAGGTGTTCTACTCCGCTAGCCAGCACCTCTCCTAAACAGGTGTTCTACTCTGCTAGCCAGCACCTCTCCTAAACAGGTGTTCCACTCCACTAGTCAGCACCTCTCCTAAACAGGTGTTCTACTCTGCTAGCCAGCACCTCTCCTAAACAGGTGTTCTACTCTGCTAGCCAGCACCTCTCCTAAACAGGTGTTCTACTCCGCTAGCCAGCACCTCTCCTAAACAGGTGTTCTACTCTGCTAGCCAGCACCTCTCCTAAACAGGTGTTCTACTCCGCTAGCCAGCACTTCTCCTAAACAGGTGTTCCACTCTGTTAGCCAGCACCTCTCCTAAACAGGTGTTCTACTCTGCTAGCCAGCACCTCTCCTAAACAGGTGTTCCACTCCGCTAGCCAGCACCTCTCCTAAACAGGTGTTCTACTCCGCTAGCCAGCACCTCTCCTAAACAGGTGTTCTACTCCGCTAGCCAGCACCTCTCCTAAACAGGTGTTCTACTCCGCTAGCCAGCACCTCTCCTAAACAGGTGTTCTACTCTGCTAGTCAGCACCTCTCCTAAACAGGTGTTCTACTCCGCTAGCCTGCACCTCTCCTAAACAGGTGTTCTACTCTGCTAGCCAGCACTTCTCCTAAACAGGTGTTCCACTCCGCTAGCCAGCACCTCTCCTAAACAGGTGTTCTACTCCGCTAGCCAGCACCTCTCCTAAACAGGTGTTCTACTCTGTTAGCCAGCACCTCTCCTAAACAGGTGTTCTACTCCTCTAGCCAACACCTCTCCTAACCAGGTGTTCTACTCTGCTAGCCAGAACCTCTCCTAACAGGTGTTCTACTCCTCTAGCCAGCACCTCTCCTAGCCAGGTGTTCTACTCTGCTAGCCAGCACCTCTCCTAAACAGGTGTTCTACTCTGTTAGCCAGCACCTCTCCTAAACAGGTGTTCTACTCTGCTAGCCAGCACCTCTCCTAACCAGGTGTTCTACTCTGTTAGCCAGCACCTCTCCTAAACAGGTGTTCTACTCTGCTAACCAGCATCTCTCCTAAACAGGTGTTCTACTCTGCTAGCCGGCACCTCTCCTAAACAGGTGTTCTACTCCTCTAGCCAGCACCTCTCCTAAACCGGTGTTCTACTCTGCTAGTCAGCACCTCTCCTAAACAGGTGTTCTACTCTGCTAGCCAGCACCTCTCCTAAACAGGTGTTCTACTCTGCTAGCCAGCACCTCTCCTAAACAGGTGTTCCACTCCACTAGTCAGCACCTCTCCTAAACAGGTGTTCTACTCCTCTAGCCAGCATCTCTCCTAAACAGGTGTTCTACTCTGCTGGCCAGCACCTCTCCTAAACAGGTGTTCTACTCTGCTAGCCAGCACCTCTCCTAAACAGGTGTTCTACTCTGCTAGCCAGCACCTCTCCTAAACAGGTGTTCTACTCTGCTTTCCAGCACCTCTCCTAAACAGGTGTTCTACTCTGTTAGCCAGCACCTCTCCTAAACAGGTGTTCTACTCTGCTAGCCAGCACCTCTCCTAAACAGGTGTTCTACTCTGCTAGCCAGCACCTCTCCTAAACAGGTGTTCTACTCTGTTAGCCAGCACCTCTCCTAAATAGGTGTTCTACTCCACTAGTCAGCACCTCTCCTAAACAGGTGTTCTACTCTGTTAGCCAGCACCTCTCCTAAACAGGTGTTCTACTCTGCTAGCCAGCACCTCTCCTAAACAGGTGTTCTACTCTGCTAGCCAGCACATCTCCTAAACAGGTGTTCTACTCTGCTAGCCAGCACCTCTCCTAAACAGGTGTTCTACTCTGCTAGCCAGCACCTCTCCTAAACAGGTGTTCTACTCCGCTAGCCAGCACCTCTCCTAAACAGGTGTTCTACTCCGCTAGCCAGCACCTCTCCTAAACAGGTGTTCTACTCTGCTAGCCAGCACCTCTCCTAAACAGGTGTTCTACTCCGCTAGCCAGCACCTCTCCTAAACAGGTGTTCTACTCTGCTAGTCAGCACCTCTCCTAAATAGGTGTTTCACTCCACTAGTCAGCACCTCTCCTAAACAGGTGTTCTACTCTGCACCTCACCTAAACAGGTGTTCTACTCTGCTAGTCAGCACCTCACTTAAACAGGTGTTCTACTCTGCTAGCCAGCATCTCACCTAAACAGGTGTTCTACTCTGCTAGTCAGCACCTCACCTAAACAGGTGTTCTACTCTGCTAGCCAGCACCTCACCTAAACAGGTGTTCTACTCTGCTAGCCAGCACCTCTCCTAAACAGGTGTTCTACTCTGCTAGTCAGCACCTCTCCTAAACAGGTGTTCTACTCTGCTAGTCAGCACCTCACCTAAACAGGTGTTCTATTCTGCTAACCAGCACCTCTCCTAAACAGGTGTTCTACTCTGCTAGCCAGCACCTCTCCTAAACAGGTGTTCTACTCTGCTAGCCAGCACCTCTCCTAAACAGGTGTTCTACTCTGCACCTCTCCTAAACAGGTGTTCTACTCTGCTAGCCAGCACCTCTCCTAAACAGGTGTTCTACTCTGCTAGCCA
This sequence comes from Salvelinus fontinalis, assembly GCF_029448725.1. Taxonomy (NCBI): domain Eukaryota; kingdom Metazoa; phylum Chordata; class Actinopteri; order Salmoniformes; family Salmonidae; genus Salvelinus; species Salvelinus fontinalis. The sequence goes on along the minus strand of NC_074703.1, from coordinate 823,235 downwards.
GCACCTCTCCTAAACAGGTGTTCTACTCCCCTAGCCAGCACCTCTCCTAAACAGGTGTTCTACTCTGCTAGCCAGCACCTCTCCTAAACAGGTGTTCTGCTCTGCACCTCTCCTAAACAGGTGTTCTACTCTGCTAGCCAGCACCTCTCCTAAACAGGTGTTCTACTCTGCTAGCCAGCACCTCTCCTAAACAGGTGTTCTACTCTGCTAGCCAGCACCTCTCCTAAACAGGTGTTCTACTCTGCTAGCCAGCACCTCTCCTAAACAGGTGTTCTACTCTGCTAGCCAGCACCTCTCCTAAACAGGTGTTCTACTCTGCTAGCCAGCACCTCTCCTAAACAGGTGTTCTACTCCGCTAGCCAGCACCTCTACTAAACAGGTGTTCTACTCCGCTAACCAGCACCTCTCCTAAACAGGTGTTCTACTCTGCTAGCCAGCACCTCTCCTAAACAGGTGTTCTACTCCGCTAGCCAGCACCTCTCCTAAACAGGTGTTCTACTCTGTTAGCCAGCACCTCTCCTAAACAGGTGTTCTACTCCGCTAGCCAGCACCTCTCCTAAACAGGTGTTCTACTCTGCTAGCCAGCACCTCTCCTAAACAGGTGTTCTACTCTGTTAGCCAGCACCTCTCCTAAACAGGTGTTCTACTCTGCTAGCCAGCACCTCTCCTAAACAGGTGTTCTACTCTGCTAGCCAGCACCTCCCCTAAACAGGTGTTCTACTCCGCTAGCCAGCACCTCTCCTAAACAGGTGTTCTACCCTGCTAGCCAGCACCTCTCCTAAACAGGTGTTCTACTCTGCTAGCCAGCACCTCACCTAAACAGGTGTTCTACTCTGCTAGCCAGCACCTCTCCTAAACAGGTGTTCTACTCTGCTAGCCAGCACCTCTCCTAAACAGGTGTTCTACTCTGCTAGCCAGCACCTCTCCTAAACAGGTGTTCTACTCTGTTAGCCAGCACCTCACCTAAACAGGTGTTCTACTCTGCTAGCCAGCACCTCTCCTAAACAGGTGTTCTACTCTGCTAGCCAGCACCTCTCCTAAACAGGTGTTCTACTCTGCTAGCCAGCACCTCTCCTAAACAGGTGTTCTACTCTGCTAGCCAGCACCTCTCCTAAACAGGTGTTCTACTCTGCTAGCCAGCACCTCTCCTAAACAGGTGTTCTACTCTGCTAGCCAGCACTTCTCCTAAACAGGTGTTCTACTCTGTTAGCCAGCACCTCTCCTAAACAGGTGTTCTACTCTGCTAGCCAGCACCTCTCCTAAACAGGTGTTCTACTCTGCTAGCCAGCACTTCTCCTAAACAGGTGTTCTACTCTGCTAGCCAGCACCTCTCCTAAACAGGTGTTCTACTCTGCTAGCCAGCACCTCTCCTAAACAGGTGTTCTACTCCGCTAGTCTGCACCTCTCCTAAACAGGTGTTCTACTCCGCTAGCCAGCACCTCGCCTAAACAGGTGTTTTACTCTGCTAGCCAGCATCTCTCCTAAACACGTGTTCTACTCTGCTAGCCACCACCTCTCCTAAACAGGTGTTTTACTCTGCTAGCCAGCATCTCTCCTAAACACGTGTTCTACTCTGCTAGCCACCACCTCTCCTAAACAGGTGTTCTACTCTGCTAGCCAGCACCTCTCCTAAACAGGTGTTCTACTCTGTTAGCCAGCACCTCTCCTAAACAGGTGTTCTACTCTGTTAAACAGCACCTCTCCTAAACAGGTGTTCTACTCTGCTAGCCAGCACCTCTCCTAAACAGGTGTTCTACTCTGTTAGCCAGCACCTCTCCTAAACAGGTGTTCTACTCTGCTAGCCAGCACCTCTCCTAAACAGTTGTTCTACTCTGCTAGCCAGCACCTCTCCTAAACAGGTGTTCTACTCTGCTAGTCAGCACCTCTCCTAAACAGGTGTTCTACTCTGCTAGCCAGCACCTCTCCTAAACAGGTGTTCTACTCTGCTAGCCAGCACCTCTCCTAAACAGGTGTTCTACTCTGCTAGCCAGCACCTCTCCTAAACAGGTGTTCTACTCTGCTAGCCAGCACCTCTCCTAAACAGGTGTTCTACTCCGCTAGCCAGCACCTCTCCTAAACAGGTGTTCTACTCTGTTAGCCAGCACCTCTCCTAAACAGGTGTTCTACTCTGCTAGCCAGCATCTCTCCTAAACAGGTGTTCCACTCTGCTAGCCAGCACCTCTCCTAAACAGGTGTTCTACTCTGCACCTCTCCTAACCAGGTGTTCTACTCTGTTAGTCAGCACCTCTCCTAAACAGGTGTTCTACTCTGCTAGCCAGCACCTCTCCTATACAGGTGTTCTACTCTGTTAGCCAGCACCTCTCCTAAACAGGTGTTCTACTCTGTTAGCTAGCACCTCTCCTAAACAGGTGTTCTACTCTGCTAGCCAGCACCTCTCCTAAACAGGTGTTCTACTCTGCTAGTCAGCACCTCTCCTAAACAGGTGTTCTACTCCCCTAGCCAGCACCTCTCCTAAACAGGTGTTCTACTCTGCTAGCCAGCACCTCTACTAAACAGGTGTTCTACTCTGCTAGCCAGCACCTCTACTAAACAGGTGTTCTACTCTGCTAGCCAGCACTTCTCCTAAACAGGTGTTCTACTCTGCTAGTCAGCACCTCTCCTAAACAGGTGTTCTACTCTGCTAGCCAGCACCTCTCCTAAACAGGTGTTCTACTCTGCTAGCCAGCACCTCTACTAAACAGGTGTTCTACTCTGCTAGTCAGCACCTCTCCTAAACAGGTGTTCTACTCCCCTAGCCAGCACCTCTCCTAAACAGGTGTTCTACTCTGCTAGCCAGCACCTCTCCTAAACAGGTGTTCTACTCTGCTAGCCAGCACCTCTACTAAACAGGTGTTCTACTCTGCTAGCCAGCACCTCTCCTAAACAGGTGTTCTACTCTGCTAGCCAGCACCTCTCCTAAACAGGTGTTCTACTCTGTTAGCCAGCACCTCTCCTAAACAGGTGTTCTACTCCGCTAGCCAGCACCTCTCCTAAACAGGTGTTCCACTCTGCTAGCCAGCACCTCTACTAAACAGGTGTTCTACTCCGCTAGCCAGCACCTCTCCTAAACAGGTGTTCTACTCTGTTAGCCAGCACCTCACCTAAACAGGTGTTCTACTCTGCTAGTCAGCACCTCTCCTAAACAGGTGTTCTACTCTGCTAGCCAGCACCTCTCCTAAACAGGTGTTCTACTCTGCTAGTCAGCACCTCTCCTAAACAGGTGTTCTACTCTGCTAGCCAGCACCTCTCCTAAACAGGTGTTCTACTCTGCTAGCCAGCACCTCTCCTAAACAGGTGTTCTACCCTGCTAGCCAGCACCTCTCCTAAACAGGTGTTCTACTCTGCTAGCCAGCACCTCTACTAAACAGGTGTTCTACTCCGCTAGCCAGCACCTCTCCTATACAGGTGTTCTACTCTGCTAGCCAGCACCTCTCCTAAACAGGTGTTCTACTCTGCTAGCCAGCACCTCTCCTAAACAGGTGTTCTACTCTGTTAGCCAGCACCTCTCCTAAACAGGTGTTCTACTCCGCTAGCCAGCACCTCTCCTAAACAGGTGTTCCACTCTGCTAGCCAGCACCTCTACTAAACAGGTGTTCTACTCCGCTAGCCAGCACCTCTCCTAAACAGGTGTTCTACTCTGTTAGCCAGCACCTCACCTAAACAGGTGTTCTACTCTGCTAGTCAGCACCTCTCCTAAACAGGTGTTCTACTCTGCTAGCCAGCACCTCTCCTAAACAGGTGTTCTACTCTGCTAGTCAGCACCTCTCCTAAACAGGTGTTCTACTCTGCTAGCCAGCACCTCTCCTAAACAGGTGTTCTACTCTGCTAGCCAGCACCTCTCCTAAACAGGTGTTCTACTCCGCTAGCCAGCACCTCTCCTAAACAGGTGTTCTACCCTGCTAGCCAGCACCTCTCCTAAACAGGTGTTCTACTCTGCTAGCCAGCACCTCTCCTAAACAGGTGTTCTACTCTGTTAGCCAGCACCTCTCCTAAACAGGTGTTCTACTCTGTTAGTCAGCACCTCTCCTAACCAGGTGTTCTACTCTGTTAGCCAGCACCTCTCCTAAACAGGTGTTCTACTCTGTTAGCCAGCACCTCTCCTAAACAGGTGTTCTACTCTGCTAGCCAGCACCTCTCCTAAACAGGTGTTCTACTCTGCTAGCCAGCACCTCTCCTAAACAGGTGTTCTACTCTGCTAGCCAGCATCTCTCCTAAACAGGTGTTCTACTCTGCTAGTCAGCACCTCTCCTAAACAGGTGTTCTACTCTGCTAGCCAGCACCTCTCCTAAACAGGTGTTCTACTCTGCTAGCCAGCACCTCTCCTAAACTGGTGTTCTACTCTGCTAGTCAGCACCTCTCCTAACCAGGTGTTCTACTCTGTTAGCCAGCACCTCTCCTAAACAGGTGTTCTACTCTGTTAGCCAGCACCTCTCCTAACCAGGTGTTCTACTCTGCTAGCCAGCACCTCTCCTAAACAGGTGTTCTACTCTGCTAGCCAGCACCTCTCCTAAACAGGTGTTCTACTCTGCTAGCCAACACCTCTCCTAAACAGGTGTTCTACTCTGTTAGCCAGCACCTCTCCTAAACAGGTGTTCTACTCTGTTAGCCAGCACCTCTCCTAAACAGGTGTTCTACTCCGCTAGTCTGCACCTCTCCTAAACAGGTGTTCTACTCCGCTAGCCAGCACCTCGCCTAAACAGGTGTTTTACTCTGCTAGCCAGCATCTCTCCTAAACACGTGTTCTACTCTGCTAGCCACCACCTCTCCTAAACAGGTGTTTTACTCTGCTAGCCAGCATCTCTCCTAAACACGTGTTCTACTCTGCTAGCCACCACCTCTCCTAAACAGGTGTTCTACTCTGCTAGCCAGCACCTCTCCTAAACAGGTGTTCTACTCTGTTAGCCAGCACCTCTCCTAAACAGGTGTTCTACTCTGTTAGCCAGCACCTCTCCTAAACAAGTGTTCTACTCTGCTAGCCAGCACCTCTCCTAAACAGGTGTTCTACTCTGTTAGCCAGCACCTCTCCTAAACAGGTGTTCTACTCTGCTAGCCAGCACCTCTCCTAAACAGTTGTTCTACTCTGCTAGCCAGCACCTCTCCTAAACAGGTGTTCTACTCTGCTAGTCAGCACCTCTCCTAAACAGGTGTTCTACTCTGCTAGCCAGCACCTCTCCTAAACAGGTGTTCTACTCTGCTAGCCAGCACCTCTCCTAAACAGGTGTTCTACTCTGCTAGCCAGCACCTCTCCTAAACAGGTGTTCTACTCTGCTAGCCAGCACCTCTCCTAAACAGGTGTTCTACTCCGCTAGCCAGCACCTCTCCTAAACAGGTGTTCTACTCTGTTAGCCAGCACCTCTCCTAAACAGGTGTTCTACTCTGCTAGCCAGCATCTCTCCTAAACAGGTGTTCCACTCTGCTAGCCAGCACCTCTCCTAAACAGGTGTTCTACTCTGCACCTCTCCTAACCAGGTGTTCTACTCTGTTAGTCAGCACCTCTCCTAAACAGGTGTTCTACTCTGCTAGCCAGCACCTCTCCTATACAGGTGTTCTACTCTGTTAGCCAGCACCTCTCCTAAACAGGTGTTCT